>NC_034177.2:69999480-70016980 GCF_002021735.2 Oncorhynchus kisutch | reverse complement strand
GCCCCCGGTGATGCGTTGGGCAGACCGCACCACGCTTTGAGAGGCCTGCAGTTGCGGGCGGTGCAGTTGCCGTACCAGGTGGTGATACAGCGTGACAGGATGGTCTCAATGGTGCAAAGGAAGGCCAAAAAGATCATCAAAGACATCAACCATCCGAGCCACAGCCTTTTCACTCCGCAATCATCCAGAAGGCGAGGTCAGTACAGGTGCATCAAAGCTGGCACAAGAGACTAAAAAACAGCTTCTATCTCAAGGTAATCAGACTGTTAAATAGCAATCATTAGCCAGCCTCCACCCAGTACCCTGCCCTGAACTAAGTCACTGTCACTAGCTGATTACCACCTGGTTACTCAACCCTGCACCTTAGAGGCTGCTGCCCTATGTACATAGACATGGACTCACTGGTCACTTTAATAATGGAACACTGGTCACTTTAATGATGTTTGCTTACTGTTTTACACATTTCATATGTATATACTGTATTCTACTGTATTCTAGTCAATGCCACTCCGACATTCCTTGTCCTAATATTTATATATTTCTTAATTTCCATTCTTTTAATTTTAGATTTGTGTGTATTGTTGTGAATTGTTAGATACTACTGCACTGTTGGAGCTAGAAACAAGTATTTCGCTACACCCGCAATAACATTTGCTAAATATGTGTATGCGACCCATAACATTTGATTTGATTTTGAGAGTGCCCGTCAGTGTTGAAGTGAGTGTGTGAGACCTGTTCTGTGCAAGGTGGTCAGGCCACTTCAGCCAGCTGTCTGGGCTGTTGAAGTCAACAACGTTACCCACCCACCATAGTGCTCTCTGACACTCTCTATGTCTCTCTCTCTTTCTCTGAACACTCCCCTTCACTCTCCCTTCCTTTCATCTTCTACCTTCTAATTTCACCTCTCAATCGTTCTTTTTCCCTGTGCTTTCCCCCCCTTTTCTCCATCTTCTCCGCTTTCTAGCCTTTCTTCCTCAATCCATCCCCTTTTCTCTTACCCTTCTCTCTCCTTCTTCTCTCCGACTCCCGCTCCCTCTCTCTCTGGGCGGTGTGGATCAGCTCTGATAAGTCCTCTGTCACAGCGGTCACCTGGTCAACAACACACACAGCACCATGGGGGTCCTTCCTTCCTGTGCAGGCAAAGACACGGGCAACCCAAATGCAGACACAAGAACACACACACAAACACATACATCTGGAAAGACACTCACACACACAAGCTCTGCTGATGCCACCACCTTGCAGGGACCGAATCCAGCATAGGAGCTTATGGGTCTGTGTGTGTGCATGAGTGCATATGTGTGTATGTGTGTATAAGAACGAGCGTGCGTGTGTATGTGTCTGTGCATGCACGTCTGTCCATGTCCTGAGGACATCAGGAAATGCCTTCAAAACCGGCCACTAGGGGCAATATTGAAAGCTATTACTGTCAGTTAAATCAAATCAAAGCTTATTTGTCACGTGCCCCGAAAACAGGTGTAGTAGACCTTACAGTGAAATGCTTACATACAGGCTCTAACCAATAGTGCCAAGAAAAGGTATGTGTGTGTGTGTGTGTAGGTAAGTAAAGAAATAAAACAACAGTAAAAAGACATTTGAAAATAAGAGTAGCAAGGCTATATACAGACACCGGTTAGTCGGGCCAATTGAGGTAGTATGTACATGAATGTATAGTTAAAGTGACTATGCATATATGATAAACAGAGAGTAGCAGCAGTGTAAAAGAGGGGTTGGGTGAATGTTTGTAGAAACGTCAGAATATGAAATCAAATAGGTAAAACTGTGAGATCTTGTTGGTGCTGTACTCAAGCACAGACAGGCAGGTAGTGTCTTTGTATCTCTCCCTCTCTCTTTCCTTCTCTCTCTCTCATTTCTCGATCAACACGTCTTTACCTCATCATAAGTGCTGTAGTCTACTGTACATTACAGACTATATCTACACTACAAAAGGCAGGCAAAGTAAATCAACCAAGTACAAAACGCGCCAGCAGCAGAAACAAATCATGGCAGAGTTATTAATGGGGCCTTAGTTATGCTAACAAACACACTCTCTCTGGTACAACGCTCAGACAAACAACAGCGCTCAGACAGATAACAACGCTCAGACAGACAACAGCGCTCAGACAGACAACAACGCTCAGACAGACAACAACGCTCAGACAGACAACAGCGCTCAGACAGACAACAACACTCAGATAGACGACAACGCTCAGACAACAACGCCCAGACAGACAACAACGCTCAGACAGCCAACAACTCTCAGATAGACAACAACGCTCAGACAACAACGCCCAGACAGACAACACCGCTCAGACAGACAACAACGATCAGACAGACAACAACGCTTACACAGACAACAACGCCCAGACAGACAACACCTCTCAGACAGCAAAGCTCAGACAGACAACAATGCTCAGACAACAACGTCCAGACAGACAACAACGCTCACACAGACAACAACGCCCAGACAGACAACAGCGCCCAGAGAGACAACAACACTCAGACAGACAACAACGCTCAGAGAGACGACAACGCTCAGAGAGACAACAATGCCCAGAGAGACAAAAACGCTCACACAGACAACAACGCCCAGACAGACAACAACGCCCAGACAGACAACAACGCTCAGACAGACAACAACGCTCAGACAGACAACAATGCTCAGAGAGACAACAACGCTCAGACAGACAACAACGCTCAGACAGACAACAACGCTCAGAGAGACAACAACGCTCAGGCAGACAACAACGCCGAGACAGACAACAACACTCAGACAGACAACAACGCCCAGACAGACAACAATGCCCAGACAGACAACAACACCCAGACAGACAACAAGCCCAGACAGACAACAAGCTCAGACAGACAACAACACTCAGACAGGCAACAATCTCAGACAGACAACAAGCTCAGACAGACAACAACACTCAGACAGACAACAGCGCCCAGACAGACAACAAGCTCAGACAGACAACAACGCTCAGACAGACAACAACACTCAGACAGACAACAACGCCCAGACAGACAACAATATCAGACAGACAACAAGCTCAGACAGACAGCAACACTCAGATAGACAACAACGCTCAGACAGACAACAGCGCTCAGACAGACAACAGCGCCTTGACAGACAACAACGCTCAGACAGACAACAACGCCAATATAGACAACAATGCTCAGACAACAGCGCCCAGACAGATAACAACGCCCAGACAGATAACAACGCTCAGACAGACAACAACGCTCAGACAACAACGCTCAGTTAACAACGCCCAGACAGACAACAACGCCCAGACAGACAATAATGTCCAGACAGACAACAACACTCAGACAGACAACAACACTCAGACAGACAACAACGCTCAGACAGTCAACAACGCCCAGACAGACAACAACACCCAGACAGACAACAACGCTCAGACAGACAACAACACTCAGACAGACAACAACACCCAGACATACAACAACGCCCAGACAGACAACAACACCCAGACAGACAACAACGCCCAGACAGACAACAACACCCAGACAGACAACAACACCCAGACAGACAACAACACCCAGACAGACAACAACACCCAGACATACAACAACGCCCAGACAGACAACAACACCCAGACAGACAACAACACCCAGACAGACAACAACACCCAGACAGACAACAACACCCAGACAGACAACAACACCCAGACAGACAACAACGCCCAGACATACAACAACACTCAGACAGACAACAACACCCAGACATACAACAACGCCCAGACAGACAACAACACCCAGACAGACAACAACACCCAGACAGACAGCAACGCTCAGACAGACAACAAGGCTCAGACAGACAACAACGCTCAGCGACATGAAGACGTGAAACAAATTGTGCTTATTTTTGTTAATGGTATATTCATACAAGATGGAGCATTAGAGGGAAAGCAGACACACACACACACACTAATTGGTTACGGTAGGCTTTGAAATGAAAAACAAATGTAAAAGTGGGAAGGGATCTTTTGGGTGAAGGAGGGAAGAGTAAGACAGGAGTGAGAGTAGGGGACAGATACAGGTGTGGATGGTGGGAAAGAAGACAAAGAGTTCAGATAAAGGACACAGCAGAAATGTGACTTTGCATCTTTTAGAGAGGACTTGGGCTCCTACTGTTGTACAGGAGAAGCAGTGCAGGTGTGTGAACGGTACAATGGAAGCAGCATGTGTGTGTGTGTGAGACAGAAACTGTGTAGAAGCAGGATGCAGCAAGGTGTAATCCTTATCACTGTTTATTCTTAGATTTCCAAACAGTGAGCCCCAAAGCCCCTCTGTGTGTGCGGAACCCCACAAGGGTCTGAGATCTTGCCTCCCTGGCTGTCAATCTCAACGCAACCCAGGGGCCAAAGCAAGTCTGTCCAGAGGGGAGGCATTAGCAGTATCAACACCCATTTCCTCTCTGAGTTGTTTATTCCAATTTGAACAGATGCATTTTAATACCTTATTTTTCCAGTTCCCTGTTATTTCACCCTACAATCTCAGTTTGCAGAAACACCACAGACTTTCCTAGCAACCCAAGCCTTGTTCTGATATAAACCACATAGAACATAGTGGCACATAGTGAAGAGGGTATAATCTATTGGCTAACTACAGTAAGTATTGTAAAAAATGCTGGGAATGTGTAAGTACGTGAAGTGAAGTGAATGCAGTTGGCTCGTCATCCACTCGCTATTTTGTTTGGGATGTTTAGAGAGTTGGTCACTGAATTCCCTGAAAGTTTCCCAGGTACATTCTGTGTCTCTTTGCCCACAAGGTCTGTTGTTCAGTTTTGCTCTTACAGTTGCATAGGCTACCACAAGCACTCACGCGAACACACACGCACGCACACACACACACACACGCACGCACACACACACACACGCACGCACACACGCACGCACGCACGCACGCACACACACACACACACACACACACACACACACACACACACACACACACACACACACACACACACACACACACACACACACACACACACACACACACACACACACACTTCCACTTCCCTAATGTCTCTCCCCCAGGACTCCTGCATAACCAGTCAACGGTACACAGTGTCCACCCCCCTCCCCCTCCCTTGTCTCGCTCTCCTCTTTTCTTCTGTACTTTTTGCATGGTTCTCAGTGGGGGAGCCAGGGGGAAGATAAATAAAAGTTGTTGCATATTGCAGGCACTCTGGTCAGCAGCCCTGCTTTGCCACTGTGACACATTAGTTTATCTGGACTGACCCAGCAAACAGCCCACGCCATAACAAATAGCCTGGGCCCGCAACACATACGCACACACTTCGCCAGCGCCTGTGTGTCGGTGAAGCATGCCTGCAGAGAACACAGCTGTAAAGAGAATCTCTCCACTGAAAGGAAGAATAAAGGAGGGAAGAAAACAAGAAGAAAAAGACATGTACTGTAGCATCCCTTTAGGAAACAGAGGGATTTTCTGCATTGTTTAATATTTCATCAGTTTGCCTCCCCAACATTCTGATTCTTTTTTTGTTGTTGCATATTCTATTTATAAATTTATAATTCATGTTTGAGAGGCAGATAAAAGAAAAGAAAATTCTCACAAGAGTGGCAGAGACTCATTTGTTGTTCTGGAGAACAAATGAATGCCAGTGATAAAAGGAGTTGTTGAGGCGACTTCTTTCCTCCTGCTTTCATATAACACATTCCTTTGTTTCAAAAGGTTTTATGGTCATTTTGGTGTGTTTTGGAGTAAATTATTCCTCAAGAAACCTTGGATACATGCTTATATCCTGGTACCGTGGGGAGTGAGCCTGGCACTGTGTGGTCCTCCAGTAGGCTGACTAGCTCAGTTAGATTCTCTTCTTACAATATACAAGATACACACACATCCAAGCACATCTGTCCTGAATACACCCGAGTTACAGTCAGGTCGCTCGAGATCCAAGGTGATATTCAACGTTCGTCCATGTCCCCAGGATGTTGGGAGATGCCTTCAAAACCCGCCACTAGGGGCAACGGTGAACGCTATTATCATCAAGTAGGCTTGCAGCTTGCTTGGGCATTGAGGATGGACGTAAGCCGCGAGCTCCGGCTCCGAGGGTCGTGTGTTCAAATCTCAGTGCTACAAACTAATAAAAAAAATTGTTACCCTGTGCCAACCATAACCCTTACGTTAACCATTCGGAATGAATGCCTAAACTTAACCTTTTAAATTTTACGGACTGTTACATCCTCAGAAAGCATGAGCTCCTGAGTTGGGAAAATCTTGTGCAATAAACCGACGCCTGTCTTGTATTCAAGATCCTAAATGGCCTGGCTCCCCCTCCACTGAGTACTTTTGATAAACAGAAAACCCAAACATATGGCAGCAGATCCACAAGGTCTGCCATGAGAGGTGACTGTATAGTTCTCTTAAGGAAAACCACCTTTAGTAAATCCGTTTTCTCTGTGAGAGCTTCCCGTGTCTGGAATACACTGCCATCAGACACACATAACTGGACCACATATCACACTTTCACAAAATGCTTGAAGACATGGCTAAAGGTCAATCAGATTTGTGAACATGGTCCCTAGCTGTGTGTTGCTGCTTTCCATGTTGTCTGTTGTCTGTAGCTTGTGAGGTGTGGAAACACTTTGTTGCTTTTATGAATTTTGTCTTGCTGCTTTTTGTTCTATGTTGCTCTGTCTGTAAGCTACGTCTTGCTTGTTCTATGTTGCTCTGTCTGTATGCTATGTCTTGTTTGTCCTATGTTGCTATTGTCGATATTGTAATTGCTTTTAATAACTTGCCTAGGGACTGCGGTTGAAAATTAGCCGGCTGGCTAAAACCGGCACTTTTACTGAAACGTTGATTAATGTGCACCGTCCCTGTAAAAATAAAATAAACTCAAACTCAAACCCTTATCTCCAATCCATTTGTGGAGAACTGAAAGGAATCAATAGATAATAATATTTTACTAGCTCCACCATGCCATTTATCCAAATCCTCTCATATCTCCACCACTGTTTACAGGACAGGGCCTAGGGGTGGTTTTGGTTTATGACTGGGCAACCCAAGTAGCAGGGTGTGAATGCTCTTCAGGGGTAATAGCACCCATTCCATTCACTGGTGCTCTATCTGCTGCTGTGTCCACCTGGGCTTTGCCCAAAAGACCAGCCAATCGTTTATTCCGCTTTTTCTCTGAACTGTGGAACAGCGAGGCTCAGAGCAGTAGCAGGGAATTTGTCCAGCTTTGACAGGGCAGAGCTGTTTCCCCCCCCCCCTTTGCTTTGAAGGGCCGCTTATCGATGCGCGGGCTAAGCGCTAGGCCTCCGAGCTCAGGCGATGTACCACTGGGAGCCGACCAAGGCTAGCCCCATGCAAACAGGTCACACACACAATCACACACATACACACACACACACACAGACATTTGCAAGAGAGATGTAGTGACATTTCAGCATGCAGGGAAGGAGATAATGGGGATGAAAGAGATATGAACCCATGTACACACACACTCACAGGCATGCATGCAGACACACACACACACACACACACAACCTTTGGAGTAAAAGACAAGAGCGTGTATTCTGTAGAGTGAAAGCAGAGGAAGCAGTCATTCCCTCCAGAGGTACATCAAGAGAACGGACCCCTTGGTGAGATAGAGCCAAGAAGAACACTATTGTTAAGCTCTTTGCTTCCTGTTGGAAAATTTACCAAGTATTCTCCTCCTACTCTAGGGTGAACCATACTTAAGCCCTGCTCTCCCGAAGGCAGAAGAGGGTGAGCTCCACTCTTCAGTCTGATTCTTCATCAGGTTACTTCCTACCAACAAAACTTGTAGGAATTTTTCCTTGAACCACCCTTACAAAAAAGGCAACTCTGAATAGATCTCCACATTTTGAGAGTTTATCTTATCCAAGTGACCTTAAGTGCGGTCTGTATTAGAAGAAGCTAGCCTTGGCTGTAAAAATGCTAATAATGGAATGGATTAGACTGTCCTGTTGAAGAAGATTAGCGTCAAGGCTAAAGTCAGAGAAAGAGCTACAATGTCAGATAAAAATAATGAACGAGTGGGCAAGCTAGAAAGGATAAGGTATAGAGGGATATCTCTGGATTTTAGAAAATCACAGAAAAGTATGGAATGATAACCGTTCCCTTTTCAGAGGGAATTTTCAGTGATGCTATTCGTCAAATATGTTTGATACCTGAGCGAGAGAGAGAAAGAAAGAGAGAGAGACAGAGAGAGAGAGAGAGTGAGAGAGAGAGAGAAGGAGAGAGTGAGAGACAGAATGAGAGAGTGAGAGAGAGAGAAAGAGAGAGCGTGACGGGGGAGGTAGAGGGAGACATTAAATTAGGCGCTAGACCTTATTCATCAAATCAAACTCAGGCTGTCCACTCCGTCACTCACACATACTTGGCACTGTCACTTATCCTACCTTTATCTGGATTCACATAACAAGTGTGCTGAGTGGTGATTTCAATGCCACATTCAATGCTCAGCATTCAGGACTATGCTGGAGTTAACAGTAATACGTGTGATTGGTGCGAGAGAGAGAGAGGAAGAGAGAGAGAGTAAGTGATAGAGAGAGTAGCTTAAGAGGATGAGCAGCAAAGTGAAATCCCACCTCCCCCTCTCAAGGTTCTTTCTCCTCCTCTTCGGTCCACCGCTGACCCTTCTCATTAAAAGCTTATTAAAACTTTTCAGCGAGCGCTGTTTGCCCTCAGAATACGATAACCTCTACAACACTGCCACATAAAAGAATAATAGCCAACTACAAAAGCAGGGGGACAAAGAAACCCACTCGTCTGAGCTGGAAAAGCCCAATTGGAACATTTTAGAAAATTAATGAAATTTTAGATCAAATGAATAATAAATTAAGACAAAAATGAATAATAAATGGGGAAAAAGTGCTCTCGTTATCAAACTGTACTAAAGGAGCATGTAATCCTCCACCCGCTTGAAGAAACAGGGTCAGGTTCACGCCATGCGGATTGGGAGAAAACAAAGGTTCCTGCTCCACTCTGCTTTGATGATAATTGTTGCGACTGTACTTGAAAGGACTGCAGCCCCATTGCCAACTGAGCAGGGCCACTTTTTACTCGATGTTGTTGTTGTTCTTTTCTTCGTCGTTGTTTTGGCAAAACAACAATGGGATTTATTCGTGTGGGAATGCTCTTTTCACCAGAAATCACATCAAATGCAGCACTCACGCCTGGCTTATCTTCTGTAATTAATGAAGTCCCTCTTAATGCGTTATTAAAAATACAACTGCAGTGAAAATATGCAAAGTGTTTCATGCTATGGCAAGTAGAAGTGTTAGAAAGTTGAGGCTTGTTGGAAATGAAGCGTGAGGCCGGGTTTTAGGCCTGCCATGGTCGCTTGTCACGATTTCCAAACATGGCTTCATCAGAGGCACTCTCAATCAAGCCGATTTATACAGCAACTTAAGCAGAAAGGGAATCAAACTGAATCAATCCCAATTTGCATTGACATTATTCAGATACATTTGGAAGGCATAAACTGATAAATGCAGGAGCAGGTTGTCATACACAGAGTGCCATTTTCCTCTCGCAAAGAAACACTCAAGTAAGCCATGTTAGCGATTCAATCAATACACCAAGAAGCACAGGGCTTTCTCTCTCGCTCTCTTACACACACAGACACAATACCATTGAATGGCCTTTGAGAGGGTGTCAATGGATCATTGACAGAAGGCGTGGGAGAGCTCTGCCTTTCTACAGCAACCCACTCTGCTCGGGGGTCAAAAGTCATGGTCCTGAGTAAACATAACTCTATGAAAGGCTGGTCACTGTTGGTCAGTGGGAAGGGGAGTCCATTCAGGAACTGGTTAACAAGACTCCCTGTGTAGAGTGTGTTGTTGTGTCAAGTGTGGGTGTTTAAGTGCGGGAGGTTAGAATCCAGTGACACCTCAACCCACACAATAGGTCAGGGCCAGTTGAAGAGCTGTGTGGGTTTACAGAGACCCAGTCAAAGAGGAGCTACTCCACTGGCCATTGACTTGACCACTGCCTTTGGTCACTGAAATATATTTTATTCCAGGGTAGTCTCTATTTTGCCAGCCTCGTCGGTGGACGTAACTAAAATAATTTGCTTTGTGGCTGTACACTTGTACAATTACGTAGTTTCTCCACAATTAAAATGCGTCAGCTAGTGGTTCCACACCTTGATAAACAATTAACAAAGCACACGGATGTATCATAAAAGCTAATAGTATGATTTTTATGTTTTCTACTGCATTTCATTTCTCTGCTCCTGCAGTCAAAACATAAGACTGACCTCGCGGTTGGACTAAGGTATTTGATACCGAGTTATGGAATAGATATAGCTCATATCTCAGAGGTTGACTGTTTTGACTGTGGCTCTCAGTACTGGATTCCCACCAACTATAGAAGAGTTGTGATAAAGGGACGGGTCTTTTTGATACTGAGAAATTCAACTCCGTTTTGGTGTTGCGACTGTGTCTATCGTAATCAGAGAATAGCTTTGATGTTTGAAATGCTACTTTACTGAGCAGTATCATTTGTGGGATCAGACTCACCATTTGCGCTGATATTTTGATATCAGGATCTTTCCTTGGCCCCCCAAAAAATGTGAGCAAACAACATTTCAACCTGGTACAGGTAACAAATCCCACTTGACGGAGACGTTATTCAGGCTATTGAGCCGATAGATAGCCCTGAAAGCATTCTAACTGTGTGTGGGATATCTTTCTCCTTCTCCCTCTCATGGCTAATGTGTTCACAGAGCTAAAAGAAAAAAAGGTTAAAAGTAGATTAACGGCCACGGGAGGTAGTCGTCCTTACAATAGGCATCCACTGTGGCTCACAGCTTGTTACCAACACGCTTCAATAATTAATGTGGTTCCCCTCGCTGTTCAACACTCAGGCTTTGATATAAGGTTACCGCGCTTAGGGTCCTGCTACAGGAAGGGCGAGGCTCTCAAAGCGTTTCATGTCTTCTGTTTAATGCCCAAACAGGCACCAGCCTGGCCCTGGGTGTCCCCAGGAATGCTTTAGTCCCAATCAAGGTCAGAAGACGCCAGCTATTTTTTGTACCGTCAGCATATTTCACATTCATGATTGGAATCTCTTCTAGACGGTTCTTTTTAAGGTCCTGTAGCATTAGTCTTATTTTGGGAGAAAAGTAAAAAGATAATAAAGATAAGGAACCACTGTGTCAGAAAGATACGTTGTCAGATTAAAACATATGATTGGCAGGTGCTGGGCACCATAGGTTAGCTTTATTAGTCACTGTATTAGAGAGCTGATTTGTTAGCGCACAACTGTACTATCTTGACGCTATCTCACTCTCACTGTCTGCATCTTAAATATTTCCGTATGGTGCTATGGTTACTGACTCTTTCACAGAAAAGGCCCATACTTGATGCATTGTTACGTAGCTGCATTACCTAGGTGCTGTAGTCTATGCTTTATGGTATATGCTTCATTCGGCATGTTAGCAGCCTTGTTAGTGTTAGCTGATACTGTATAAACTGTATTTGCTAAATGTAGCACTTCTTAGCTGTGCTGTCTGCAGCTCATTTATGCTTAGCGCTCCTGTGTGTTACCTAGCATTATGTGGGGTCTAAATGGCTAAATTAGCTGGACATAGTATTAGCTAGCTAGCTATGCTGCTCACCTGCTCTCACTTGTACAGTTATAATGCATACTAACTGCTGCATAGCCATATTAGCTAACATTAGCCAGGCTAATGTTAACACAGCCTTAGACCTCTGCGCCACTCACTTTGGTACATTTAAAAACTACTCTCACAGTAATCATATACTTTGCACACGAACCGCCGCCCGTTTGGAGTAAGAAATCATTCATATATTTACGTGGAAATGACTTGTTTTTGTTGTGTATTTCACCTAACCGGGCCGTCTTGGAAAGAGGGTTGGTTGGGCCTTTCCGCGGCACACGTGTAAGGCTCTCATTTTCCAAAAGGGGTCCCCACCCGTCACCTACTGTTGCTCTCCTCTGCCATCGCCCAGCATCGGCGACCCGTCATGTAGTCCTGAACAGAACTACAGAGCTCACTCTACTTCCACTCGCTATGGAAGATGATTTTTTGAAGATACTATAGGCTAGCCAGCCGTGTAGATGGTTCTCAGTGGTGATGAGAGTAGTAGGATATGATGGTTTGAGGAGTAGTAGAATGGTCCCACTTAAATAAGCTTTTCTAGATACTTTACTTAGGGCAGCTAATCAGCAGTACCAGTGATTGTTTGGGAGGTGACGTTATTGTCTCTACCTCGTGTTGAGATTTCAGAGTTCGAACCACTTTGGACGTGAGCTGCATCTCAACGCCTGATATGTTCATTCTTAACCCACCGTTTTATACAGTTCATTCAAAAGGGGCAGTTCGTGAGGCTGACGCTCTCTGACCTCACTCAAGGGGGCAGTGACTACTCACTTGTACAAAGTTATAGAAACAATTTCCTCTTATAGTTTCTAAGATCACATCCCTCTCTTAACAAAAACACTTTCATAATTTGTCATATTTCAAACACAACATAGAGGATGGAAGCCTCGTACACGTAGTGTATATCCTTTTCAAGTTACAGTATTTCCTTTATAACATTTTTAATGACATCACAAAATAACCGAAATGACATTATAATTCTTTAGATTGCCTCTTACCATTCCCCACATTCTATGTTAGAAATATTGTTCCAGTATTCACTTTAGAACGTGTTAGAGTTTCGGCGGGAAAACATCTGTGAAACATAGTCACATTCCTGTGTGAATTTGGAGAGGGAGATAGCTGAAGGTTGTGAACAGTCAACCCCCCACCAGCTCCCCTCTCCCCCCTCTGCTGGTGAGAGGGGGTCTGGCTGAAGTCATCCACTGCAAAGCTGATCCGACCTATCTGGATCCTAATATGACAGTCATGACACCTTATGAACAGTACACAATTTCTCAAATATTATAACTTTTTTAAACACCTTAAGCCCCTGCTCCATCTGTTTTGATACATTATTTTGGGAAGAGAGTTTGGAAAGATGAGGGTAAGGGAGAGTTTGGAAAGATGAGGGTAAGGGAGAGTTTGGAAAGTTGAGGGTAAGGAGGAGGGACAGGAGGGGGAAAGAATGAGTGAAAGGAGGATGAAAAAGACCTAGTTTAAAAACCTGTTTAAAGAGAGAGCCCATGTTTTGTCTGCCTGCAATCCAACACTCTAGGAAATGAGTAGCCATCTCTCTACACTAAGGATTAGGTCTGCAGTCTGTGTGTGTTTACGGGTTTAGGGGTACACACTAGATTAGTGACCGGGGATTAAATTAGGGTCTTCAAGAAAATTCCCTAGACTCTACTTTGGCGGGTCCGAAAATGTGCAAACACACACCCACTTATACACACATTCACAACATACACAAGCATAGCCAAACACAATCATACATGTATGCTCTCTCACGTACAAATGTACCTGCATGTGTGTGTGTGTGTGTGTGTGTGTGTGTGTGTGTGTGTGTGTGTGTGTGTGTGTGTGTGTGTGTGTGTGTGTGTGTGAGTGTGTGTGTGTCTGTGTGTAGAGAGTCCAGTATAGGATTAAGGTAGAGAAATGTGTGACTGGTCTGCCAGCCAGCCCAGGAGGACAGATAAAGGGTATTGAATCCCTGCGTGTGTAGAGGCATATTCACACTAAAGTAAGTAATGAAGGGCAAGATAAGAACACCAGCCTATCCACTGTTTAGGTATGTGGGTATGTCCATATGTGTCTTTGCGTGCATATATACCCTGAGAGAGAGAAAAGCCTGCTTGTAAATCAAACATGTCCTTTCATGTTTGCCCTCGTGCCACATGGCTGACCACAAAACAGCCTTTCAGAAATCTTTAGAATAAACAGAGCGACTGCAGGCCCAGCGGCTCTCTTTGAGATGGTTTCCAGGATCCAAATGCGGCGCTCCACTCCTGCCAGGGTTCGAGACCTTAATGGGCTGGTGTTTGGGCAAACGGATTATTCCCTGTTTCATATACCTTCATTTTTAAAAGCGTCCCGTTAGCCAAATCAGAGGGAGAACGCCTGCAAAGCCAAACAGTGGACCGCATAATGACAGCCAAGGCCTGTGGATGGAGACTGCAGGAAGGTTGTAAAAAAGCTGGAAAAGGGGGCGTGGTTTTCTCTCTCACGATGTGTCTTTATGGGTTTAGGATATGTACTCGCTGATAGAAAAAAAACTAAAGTAGAAAGCCTTCCCCAAATATAGACTGAAAGGCTACGTCGTAACTCACACACAGAATGCACAGAAGAGTTTTTCGCTGTCGGCCATATTACTAACAGGAAGAATGGGAATTGATATGACACTGGTGCCATGGGGAAAAGGAATCTCCTGCCATGGTCAGAGCCCAGGCACACATTGTTTAGTCCAGCCAATCGTAAATTACAGCAAACTACAAACCCTTCCGCTGTGTTAGTCCCCCCCCCTCTCTCTCTCCATTTACATTATACATTTTTTGTAATTTAGTCATAGTCATAGTAAGTACATTACAATAAATTTGTTCTCCACAAAGTCAGTGCTAGTAGGAAGACAGGTGCAAGATTTTTTCTCCCCTCCCCAAAAATATTCATCTCACACACATACAGATGTAGGATCTTAACTTGACCTATGTTGTCAGAGCTAAATGATCCTGCAGCAACAGGATTTGAACGTTTAGTCCATAATATTGCTTGATTGGTGGTTAGTCTGGCCAAAATTAGGTTAGATGAAAGTACAATACTGTTAATATAATGTGTGTTAGTGTCGGTTTTCAGTGAATGTATGTAAATCACAAAGCTCAACTGCATTTCCATTGCAGGAAAGTTATCAGCAACAAAGAGTGATCAAATTAAGATCCTGCATCAGTACACTCTATGGGGGTATTTTTGAATCCAGTCCAACTGTGGGGGTTTGTGATTAGGGTTGTGGGTCTGGGATTAGTAATCTGTGCCCAGATTTAAGGCAACATGAGTAGCACTATCCTCAATCGTTAGAAGTCTATTTAGAAAGCCCTAGAGTCTATTGACGTGTTGGCATATCAATCAAATTAGCATCGTAAAAAACCACAGCAAAATCCGTCTGTTTAAGCTAGAGATATTTGTTGCATGGGCTGTGTCTCAATCCACCATATCCGCAGATGTCGGCATTCTGCATCTGCGGTGGAAGGTGGCAAAGCTACAACGGTATTTAGGCTAGAAACTAACATGACCCCACTATAGAAAGCGTGGTGCACCCGATGACTTTCTCCGTTTTGCTTTACAACCCCCACAAGTGTCACGGGGTACTGAGTTTTCTTATACCTCTAAGATATAAACTTTTTCTAAGAGTGTATATCTACAACCTAAAAGGGTTATTCAGCTGTCCCCATAGGAGAACCCTTTGAAGAACCCTTTTTGGTTCTAGGTAGAACCCTTTTGAGTTCCATGTGGAACCCTTTAAAAAGAGAGTTATACATGGAACCAAAATCGGTTCTACCTGGAACCAAAAAGGGTTCTTCAAAGGGTTCTCCTATGGGGACAGCAGAAGAACCCTTTTAGAAGGACCGACACTTCAAATCATACTTCCTTTTTACCATTTTTTTGACAATCTGTTTTTACCATGTATGAATTATCCTTGATATGACACTTAAAACAATTCCATATGTCATATGTTAGCTTAGTAGAAACCCAGCCCTGGGCCCTTAGACTCTAGGCGTGTTCACCCAGTGACCCTTTGTACTAAAACTTGTACATAAAACATAACAAAGCACCAGTAGCTAAAATAATCCAAACATGGTGCTAAATTTAGCCTCTAATGTTGTTGAACTAGAGGTTAGCCACAATAACTGCTTCAGGATGTGATGCATAGAGCCCTCACGTTCTAGTCCTGTGGAGTTGGTAGCCCTGGTTGGTAGAGCACATCCAGAACTCAATCACTGATATTTTTATGAGGGTCTAAACAAAAGCCAGAGTAGGGGTCCTTTTTTTACTTTTACTTGAGTGTTCGAGGATTATAATGTTAAAATATAGATACTCAATCAGCCGTCATTAGCGAAGGAAATATATTGATTAATTAATTCAAAGATTTCTCTATATCACTTATTTAAAATGGCTATCAACACTATGTACCATATAAGTGAATCAAATGTGAATGTTGAAATGCTGAATGCATCATCTATTTGAATAATCACAAAAGCTCTACTACCAGGGCCATATGACGGACAGATTGAGCCAGACCAATTATTCTCCCTTTGTTTTTTCCTGGTTGTGTTCTTAGATCTCCAAAGAGCCCGAGTGTGTTTTGATGTCTTTGAGTGGCGTCGGTGGATGGCATCGGGCAGAGCTCTTCATAAAAGGCAGGGTGTTGACGGGGCTCAAGCTTTTGCCCAGATGGCACATTGCCAACGCGACCTTGTCAGCACCTGCTCCCGAGGCACTTTGTCCGGGCACCGCCGTCGGAACAGAGACAGGCACTCACTGGCACATCGTGCCACCCCATCACCATGGCAGCTAATGAGTCTCTTGCCTGCTTAATTAAGAAAACCAGCTTAATGCATGGGGGGAAAAATACATATGCTGGACTGTGACCAAAACAACACAAATAAATAATTAGGAAAAAAGGAATGATCGCAAGATCCAAAATATCATTAAAATTAGAAATGTAAATCTCCTTATCACCCCCTTCCCCCAATGTCACGTATTAGTACCGGTGCTAAAAATATTCAATTAATAAACGCATGGGTTTTGATGAACTTTTTATTATTTTGGGCTGTCTTCCAAGTTTACCTTATCAGGAAATGTCACCTTGGACTAGGCCTCACTGGTCTGTTTAAATAGTGTCAGTTCATCCTTTTTTAAATCTTTTTTTAAACATTTTTTTTACAGAGCACTCAGTATTAGGCCCTCTCCTGTGAGATGGGAGGCTGGCCGTGTTTATGCCTGATTAGCTGAAGCACCACAACATGCACTGCTTTTACTCTGGGAAAAAAACAATAAATCATTTAGATTTTATTCAACTCAAATGAATGCCGCCTGTGTGTAATGGAATTATGCTGTTTAAAATGTTACACGTCAGCCCCTCCCCTCCCCTTGGACGCACACAGATGCCACCCCTCTCACACACACACACATGTCTCCCAACACCCCTCACACCCCTCAATAATAAACACCTGCAAACATACCAGATGAAACTGTCCTTTTATGAATGTCAGCCAGAAACAGCAACGACAAAAAAAAGAGAAGTGTCCCTGCACGTCTGAGAGAGCAGCAACTCAGAGTGCGGCCCACAACGAGGGAGCTAATGTGCAAACTTGTTTCTGTCCTCTACGGCTCCATCATTTATTCAGCAGCTCCGCGCTCGAGACGGGCCACTCGCATTTGCTTGATACTCAATTATACATTAGTGTACATCACTTGGCAATCTGTTCATATCAATTTAATTGGATTTTAATATTGCCTCTGATCTTGTTGTCCAATTAACAGTGCTGGCTGGCAATAAAGCAGAACCACACACTATGTGACACCTTTGATCCCCACCAT
>NC_034177.2:69979480-69994480 GCF_002021735.2 Oncorhynchus kisutch | reverse complement strand
TTGAACGCCTTTAAAAAAAACATGTCAACTTTCATGTTCCTTAACCTTTTCCAAATATCTCTAACCGTAGATCTTGCTTGAGTTTTTTCATGCGCGTGATGTTAGAATGCTCTCACTGTTCCAAAATGTGATCGTTACGCAATAGGACAGTTACCCGTGCTGCCCTCAAACCAAGGCACGCTGCCTGCTAATTATCAATAGGCTATGTTTCAATTAGTCAATTTCAAATTATTTTCTAACAAGTTTTATTTTAGAACAACAGTTTGAATTGAGGTGTGTTCCGCCTCCTCGTTAATTCGCATTTCACTCTTGCGGACAATTTATGTTTGAGGTTTTACTGAGCAGACAAACTTCTCTCTTCAACAAGAGCCCAAGCACTTCCCCAGTGTTTCCCCAGATCAAGTCTGAAGACATTACGCATCTCTAGTCAGAACAGGCTTTGCACAAACATTTTCTCCCAGCACCCGCATTGCCTTCTTTGTCGTTTGTCTAACAAATTGGACTTTGGACATGTTTGTGTTCCTATCAAAGTAAATGGCTTATTTTCAGTATATTGTGTTGTCGTTTCATGTTTTCAAGTACTGCTGACAAATCCTGCATTCCGATTCTTGCATAGAGTGTAATGGATACATTTGTTGTGTGTAAAATACTTGAATGCTGTACTGATTATGATGAGCTAATGCTAAGCTATTTGCCGGCTATGTGTGGTGCCATGTTTATTGACATCATACCTTCTGTTTATCACTTACGCGTCTGTAAGACGAAATAAGTTATTACAAGGGATAGTTCACTCGACTGACTTATGGTGCTTTCAAGACAACTGTGAACTCGGAAAATACTAGTTAAAATCATGACGTCAATGATCTTCAGGTCAGAAAGTCGGAGCTCTAGAAAAAGGCCTGAGTTCCCAAGTTGGAATTCCAAGTTGGATGACCATTCAAAACAAAACAATATTCCCCAAGTTCCCAGTTGTCTTGAAAGTGGCATCAGACTTTGGTACCTCAGGGTTGCCAGCTCAGACCCCCCTTTCCAGAGGGTTTGTTTGTATTTAGCGTATAACCTTCTCTTGTGTTCGCACCCCATTTATTGATAAATCCCCTATTATAGTAGTATTTCCTGCATCATATCCCCCCATGATACTTTCCCTCATTTCCATCCCCACGGACTTGAAAACCACCCACAAATGAAATGAAACCCCCCTAAAATGGTTTAATCCCTGTTTAGATTTTGTGCTACACTTAGGCTAGGCAGTAGGCTTGTATTCAATGTGATGATGTGTGAGGTGAAAACATTTGATTTGCTTTGTGATTTGTCAAAAACAGTAAACGACTTGTCAAGTCATGTGCTCTGGTTTTTGTAAACACTGTAACAAGTACATCGACGACTTGTAATATGCTGAAAGTTTATTTTAATTTGATTTATTTTACCTTTATTTAACCAGGTAGGCAAGTTGAGAACAAGTTCTCATTTACAATTGCGACCTGTCCAAGATAAAGCAAAGCAGTTCGACAGATAAAACGACACAGAGTTACACATGGAGTAAAAACAAACATACAGTCAATAATGCAGTATAAACAAGTCTATATACAATGTGAGCAAATGAGGTGAGAAGGGAGGTAAAGGCAAAAAAGGCCATGATGGCAAAGTAAGTACAATATAGCAAGTAAAATACTGGAATGGTAGTTTTGCAATGGAAGAATGTGCAAAGTAGAAATAAAAAATAATGGGGTGCAAAGGAGCAAAATAAATAAATAAATTAAAATTAAATACAGTTGGGAAAGAGGTAGTTGTTTGGGCTAAATTATAGGTGGGCTATGTACAGGTGCAGTAATCTGTGAGCTGCTCTGACAGTTGGTGCTTAAAGCTAGTGAGGGAGATAAGTGTTTCCAGTTTCAGAGATTTTTGTAGTTCGTTCCAGTCATTGGCAGCAGAGAACTGGAAGGAGAGGCGGCCAAAGAAAGAATTGGTTTTGGGGGTGACTAGAGAGATATACCTGCTGGAGCGTGTGCTACAGGTGGGAGATGCTATGGTGACCAGCGAGCTGAGATAAGGGGGGACTTTACCTAGCAGGGTCTTGTAGATGACATGGAGCCAGTGGGTTTGGCGACGAGTATGAAGCGAGGGCCAGCCAACGAGAGCGTACAGGTCGCAATGGTGGGTAGTATATGGGGCTTTGGTGATAAAACGGATTGCACTGTGATAGACTGCATCCAATTTGTTGAGTAGGGTATTGGAGGCTATTTTGTAAATGACATCGCCAAAGTCGAGGATTGGTAGGATGGTCAGTTTTACAAGGGTATGTTTGGCAGCATGAGTGAAGGATGCTTTGTTGCGAAATAGGAAGCCAATTCTAGATTTAACTTTGGATTGGAGATGTTTGATATGGGTCTGGAAGGAGAGTTTACAGTCTAACCAGACACCTAAGTATTTGTAGTTGTCCACGTATTCTAAGTCAGAGCCGTCCAGAGTAGTGATGTTGGACAGGCGGGTAGGTGCAGGTAGCGATCGGTTGAAGAGCATGCATTTAGTTTTACTTGTATTTAAGAGCAATTGGAGGCCACGGAAGGAGAGTTGTATGGCATTGAAGCTTGCCTGGAGGGTTGTTAACACAGTGTCCAAAGAAGGGCCGGAAGTATACAGAATGGTGTCGTCTGCGTAGAGGTGGATCAGGGACTCACCAGCAGCAAGAGCGACCTCATTGATGTATACAGAGAAGAGAGTCGGTCCAAGAATTGAACCCTGTGGCACCCCCATAGAGACTGCCAGAGGTCCGGACAGCAGACCCTCCGATTTGACACACTGAACTCTATCAGAGAAGTAGTTGGTGAACCAGGCAAGGCAATCATTTGAGAAACCAAGGCTGTCGAGTCTGCCGATGAGGATATGGTGATTGACAGAGTCGAAAGCCTTGGCCAGATCAATGAATACGGCTGCACAGTAATGTTTCTTATCGATGGCGGTTAAGATATCGTTTAGGACCTTGAGCGTGGCTGAGGTGCACCCATGACCAGCTCTGAAACCAGATTGCATAGCAGAGAAGGTATGGTGAGATTCGAAATGGTCGGTAATCTGTTTGTTGACTTGGCTTTCGAAGACCTTAGAAAGGCACGGTAGGATAGATATAGGTCTGTAGCAGTTAGGGTCAAGAGTGTCCCCCCCTTTGAAGAGGGGGATGACCGCAGCTGCTTTCCAATCTTTGGGAATCTCAGACGACACGAAAGAGAGGTTGAACAGGCTAGTAATAGGGGTGGCAACAATTTCGGCAGATAATTTTAGAAAGAAAGGGTCCAGATTGTCTAGCCCGGCTGATTTGTAGGGGTCCAGATTTTGCAGCTCTTTCAGAACATCAGCTGAATGGATTTGGGAGAAGGAGAAATGGGGAAGGCTTGGGCGAGTTGCTGTTGGGGGTGCAGTGCTGTTGTCCGGGGTAGGAGTAGCCAGGTGGAAAGCATGGCCAGCCGTAGAAAAATGCTTATTGAAATTCTCAATTATGGTGGATTTATCAGTGGTGACAGTGTGTCCTATCTTCAGTGCAGTGGGCAGCTGGGAGGAGGTGTTCTTATTCTCCATGGACTTTACAGTGTCCCAGAACTTTTTTGAGTTAGTGTTGCAGGAAGCAAATTTCTGCTTGAAAAAGCTAGCCTTAGCTTTTCTAACTGCCTGTGTATAATGATTTCTAGCTTCCCTGAACAGCTGCATATCACGGGGGCTGTTCGATGCTAATGCAGAACGCCATAGGATGTTTTTGTGTTGGTTAAGGGCAGTCAGGTCTGGGGAGAACCAAGGGCTATATCTGTTCCTGGTTCTAAATTTCTTGAATGGGGCATGTTTATTTAAGATGGTTAGGAAGGCATTTAAAAAAAAATATCCAGGCATCCTCTACTGACGGGATGAGATCAATATCCTTCCAGGATACCCCGGCCAGGTCGATTAGAAAGGCCTGCTCGCAGAAGTGTTTCAGGGAGCGTTTTACAGTGATGAGTGGAGGTCGTTTGACCGCTGACCCATTACGGATGCAGGCAATGAGGCAGTGATCGCTGAGATCTTGGTTGAAGACAGCAGAGGTGTATTTAGAGGGGAAGTTGGTTAGGATGATATCTATGAGGGTGCCCGTGTTTAAGGTTTTGGGGAGGTACCTGGTAGGTTCATTGATTATTTGTGTGAGATTGAGGGCATCAAGTTTAGATTGTAGGATGGCTGGGGTGTTAAGCATGTTCCAGTTTAGGTCACCTAGCAGCACGAACTCTGAAGATAGATGGGGGGCAATCAGTTCACATATGGTGTCCAGAGCACAGCTGGGGGCAGAGGGTGGTCTATAGCAGGCGGCAACGGTGAGAGACTTGTTTTTAGAGAGGTGGATTTTTAAAAGTAGAAGTTCAAATTGTTTGGGTACAGACCTGGATAGTAGGACAGAACTCTGCAGGCTATCTTTGCAGTAGATTGCAACACCGCCCCCTTTGGCAGTTCTATCTTGTCTGAAAATGTTGTAGTTTGGAATTAAAATGTCTGAGTTTTTGGTGGTCTTCCTAAGCCAGGATTCAGACACAGCTAGAACATCCGGGTTGGCAGAGTGTGCTAAAGCAGTGAATAGAACAAACTTAGGGAGGAGGCTTCTAATGTTAACATGCATGAAACCAAGGCTATTACGGTTACAGAAGTCGTCAAAAGAGAGCGCCTGGGGAATAGGAGTGGAGCTAGGCACTGCAGGGCCTGGATTCACCTCTACATCGCCAGAGGAACATAGGAGGAGTAGAATAAGGGTACGGCTAAAAGCTATGAGAATTGGTCGTCTAGAACGTCTGGAACATAGAGTAAAAGGAGGTTTCTGGGGGCGATAAAATAGCATCAAGGTATAATGTACAGACAAATGTATGGTAGGATGTGAATACAGTGGAGGTAAACCTAGGTATTGAGTGATGAAGAGAGAGATATTGTCTCTAGAAACATCGTTGAAACCAGGAGATGTCATTGCATGTGTGGGTGGTGGAACTAATAGGTTGGATAAGGTATAGTGAGCAGGACTAGAGGCTCTACAGTGAAATAAGCCAATAAACACTAACCAGAACAGAAATGGACAAGACATATTGACATTAAGGAGAGGCATGCTTAGTCGAGTGATCAAAAGGGTCCGGTGAGTGGAGAGGTTGGTTGGTGATTTAGACAGCTAGCCAGGGCATCGGTAGCAAGCTAGCATAGGATGGAGGTCTGTTGTTAGCCACCTCCTGCGCTCCGTCAGTAGATTAGTGGGGTTCCGTGTGGTAGAGGGGATCAATCCAAATCACACAACAACAACAAAAATAGAAACAATAGATATAGTTATAGAGGCCCAAGAAGAAAACATAATAATAATACTTTTTTTTTTTAAATGGAAATTTAAAAAAATAAAAAAATAAATAAAAATAAATAAAAAATAAAACTAATTGTCAGATTGTCTATTCAGATAGCAGCCGGTAAGACAGCTAACGGTTAGCAGGCCGCAGATGGGCGTTCAGGTAACGTCGCGACGGAGGAGCCAGCCGAATAACTCCTTCGGGTAGATAACGTCGGCAGTCCAGTTGTGAAGGCCCGGTGGGGCTCCGCGAAGGCAGCAAAACGGGTCCGGATAGGCGACTGCAGCCCAGGTGCGATTGATGGAACTCAGGAGTGATTGACGGAGCTTGCTAGCTCCGGAACAATTGATGTTTGCTCCGGAATCGACGAAGGCCGATAGTCACACGGATAGCAGCTAGCTAGCTGTGAGATCCGGGCATGAATGTCCAGAGAGCAGTCGAAATCCAGGGACATGGAGAGAAAAATTGGTCCGGTATGCTCCGCTCCGAGCCGCGCTGCGCCGTACAGAACTGGCGATAGACTTTCGAGCCAAAGGAAAACCGATGACCACAAACCGTGGTTAGCTGAACACCAACGACTTGCCAGTAAAGGAGCCAACTAGCTTCTGAACTAGCTTCTGGATTAGCTTCTGGCTAGTTTCAGGCCAGCCTCCTGGAGTTTCTGGCTAGCTTCTTGGAGGATTACAGATCTGAGGTAAATAATACTTTTTTATAAATATACATTGGTGAGGCGGGTTGCAGGAGAGTGTTTTGAAGATGAGTTGATGGAAAATAAAAATAAAATATATGTGAAAAAGTTGTAAATATATATATATACAGGACACGACAAGACGAGGACAAAAGACGTCTGAACTGCTATGCCACCTTGGAGCAATAGTGGCTAAACTAAGTTCATATTTTTCAGGCAATAAGCGCAGCCATCTTTGACTTTGTTTATTTGCGTTTTATGATGGTATTCTGTGATTAGGGAGTTTTCACTTGTCAAATGCAAACAAACATGGCTGCCATCATAAAGAATTTAGCTGATGTTAGCTTAGCTGACACATGTTTATTTTCTAAACAACATTATATTAGTATCTTGTGCTTACCAGAGATGTGGTACATTGTAAACAAGTCTAGCTGTTAGGTCGCTAACTTATGTTTTGCTATTTAGACTGGTTTATGGAATGAGTTTGGCTGTGGATGTGTTCCGTGTGATGCTTGGATAATGAAGTTCGCATTTATCTTTTACAATAAAAGGTCAAATTGAGGAATAAAGTTTAAGACCTTTATTTTCCATCAGTACAAAAAATATTCAGATGCTGTTCAGACAACAACGTTGTTCAGACGCGTTTGTTGTGTCATACGTTCTGTTGCTACTGTTCCAATCACGTATTTGAGATCGTACGCTGCAGGGACCACTCAACAACGATCACAAATACGTGATTGTACGCATCAAATGGTTAATAACAAACTTGTATTCCATCTGTAAATATGAATACAATTGTTAAATTGCCAGACTAGTTGATTGGCTGAGATAAAGGATGGGCTGGACATGCTGGGACATGAGTTTGGATTGCATGCTTCTGTCTATAACATGAGCTTCTCAGTATGTGTTGATAGTCCTTTCTACCAAAGAGTTTTTGAAAGATATAACGTTAGCCATCGAGTACTACAACATTGATGCCCTGAATTTAGCAGGCGCTTTCGGTGTTCCTCAAGGTCCCATCTTAGTACCTCTATTGTCTTCACTATATATTTTACCTCTTGGTGATGTCATTCAGAAACCTAATGTTAACTTTCACTGCTATGCGGACAATACACAGCTGTACATTTCGATGAAATATGGTGAAGCCCCAAAATTGCCCTCCCTGGAAGCCTGTGTTTCAGACATAAGGAAGGGGTCATGCTGCTGCTCCAGTTTCAACTGTTCTGCCTGCGGCTATGGAACCCTGACCTGTTCACCAGACGTGCTACCTTCCCCACACCTGCTGTTTTCGACTCTCTTTCTGTACCACACCTGCTGTCTGTATCTCTGAATGATCGGCTATGAAGACCTGCTGGACCCTCTACAACCACTGTGATAATTATTATTTGACCATGCTGGTTATCTATGAACATTTGAACATCTTTGCCATGTACTGTTATAATCTCCACCCGGCACAGCCAGAAGAGGACTGGCCACCCCTCAGAGCCTGGTTCCTCCCTAGGTTTCTTCCTAGGTTCCTGCCTTTCTAGGGAGTTTTTCCTAGCCACTGTGCTTCTACATCTGCATTACTTGCTGTTTGGGGTTTTAGGCTGAGTTTCTGTATAACACTTTGTGACATCGGCCAATGTAAAAAGGGTTTTATAAATACATTTGATTGATTGATTGGAAAAAGTTGTGATGGGCTACTTTCTGCACACGCCACGGTCCGTGTGAACCACAGTAACTTGACACAACGCTGGCCAAACAAGATATACCTACAAACAAAACAGAGTTAAATAGTTCTAGTTCGCCGTGAAGTGTTCATCCATGTACTGTAAGAGTCTAGGTACATTTTCAGAAATTATATATTTATAATTTTGTCACAAAGTCCATTTAATTGCAAGTTAAAGTGTACTGATCATTGGCATGTAAAAGGTAGCTTGCTGGCTCGCGTATGATCTGTGTGGTAATATAATTTGAATCAGAAATGTATTTGCACTGCTAGCTATTGCCTAATGTTAGCTAGCTAACATTTAACCTAGTTGGTTAGCTTTAGCTGCCTGCAAAATCATACTACAGCTATGACATTGTTTGCATTGGTAGTGATATGAGTTGGGATTATGCCGGTACATTGTTACTAGCTAGCTGCATGAATGAACAAAAGACTCCACTTCACCAGATGATTACATGACCCATCAAGTTAGCCAGGTGTGTCTGGAGTTGATTAAGACCACCTATTGTATTTCATGAACATGTGTACATGTCAAAACAATGGTGACCCATCCACAAAGCTAGATGTGGCTGGGGGTGGTTATAGCATTTCTTCCACATGACCTGTCAATTTAGACATGAGTGTCGGGTAAGTGTCATCTAATAATGATGAAATATTTAATTTTACCACTTTTAGTCTTGAAATCTTTGGTTGTTTACTACACTACCTTACTCTGTTTAGCACATGGCCTCACATGTGAGTCCTTAAAGAGATGTGTGGGACTAAGGCTTAAGAGAGTGTGAACGATGCTGAATGGGTGTAGACAAAGACGAGCTCTCCAGTAGGTGTACCAAAACACTCAAGGACCATTTTCTCAAAAGTGAGGTTACATGTTTATCAACATTCAAAGCATAATTACTTTCCCATTGTTCCTCAACTGCAGTGTATGATATACAATTTTGAAGCTCTGTCTCTATTTTTATCGAATGGAAAATGCACAATTTCAAATGTTGCTACGTAGGACCGAATCCAGGTGGTGGGTCACATATTGTACTGTGGCGCACAATGTACATAGGATTTTTCTAGGCGTATTCAACCCTAGTCCCAAATTCAGGCAGAAGTAGGTGTGTGTGTTTGAGTGTGTGTACAGCCACTGGCCGAGGTCTTTGAACGCTAAGACCTGGATGAACCCTTGAAGCCTCCTGGAATTTTTTTAAAAACAGACTGGCAAACCAAATTGCAAGATTTAGAAATAATTGATTCCAAGCAATAGAATGTCTGTGATTCCCTGGTCATTGCCAGTGAACTTCCCGTACAATATGTAGGGTAATGGTGATTGGAAAGCAAGGGAACAATAAATCAATTCATGGCTGGAGCTCCAGTCGATCGTAATGTTTTATATTTTTCTCTCTAACCTGTTGCAGTTTGTTTCAAATGCTTTGGTGCTTTTTTCACAAGTATATGGTGAATATTCAGACCTCATATTACAAAATATGACTGGTAACACTTGTAACGCAGCAAGTCTTATATTCAAAACCTTTTATTGGGAATTCATTTTGTTTGGAGACATCTTTGACCACACAAACATTGATCCACCATATACAGGGAAATACCACTTGAACATAGATTTTGTCACAAAAACACAAAACATAATGATATCTTCTCAGTTGAGTTGCTTAAACAACCAGTTAATCCAATAGCAAAACATGCAAGACACATGTTTCAACATTTTCCTTTGGATGTAATATGCACCGGTATGTGTGATCAAAGGTGTGATCATTGAAGACATCTTTCACAGTCATTGATGCAAAACAACAATGTATTGTCCACTTACAAGGTGTACTGTAATCAGATTTAAATGAACGAAACATAATGTTCAGCAGGCTCTAGTTTGCATCAATCCTGTCTTGAGAATTTGGCCATAGGTTCTCATCGACATCACAGTAAATGTCATCATTGTTAATGCACCTTTGCAAACCTTTTGGAATGTTGAATCCAAGCCTGACATTTGTCTGGAATGATGTCATTGCATGCCTCATGTATGGCATCAAGGAGGGTCACTAGAGCCCTGCACGGGCATGAATTTTAAGCCCGAGCCCGACCCCTGCCTACGACGTTCAGGTCCTACCCTACCCTGGCCCTGTTGCTTCAGCCAAATTTAGGGCACGGCCCGGCCCTGCCCGAAACCCGAAATCAGAAACAACTTCCTCCTTTAGTAAATCCATTATCTGCTCCTCTCTGTCTGTCACTCACACCCTGCACGCAGGTCGCTCTGCTCAGACAGCTCTGACTCTAGGTATCCATAGCAACGGCTCCCCTTGGGCTGCTCTGCTCAATAAAGAGACAGGAGAGAGCAGTTGGCTGTTAGCTACTTTTTGTCACTTTAAACTCCAACAAAACTCAAGGAGCATTATATTGAAATAATCTCTCCTGTTTTATATTTGACGAAGTTAAAGTATTTTTGACACCATGCTATAATCGTAGTCAGAAATGACTGTACTGCACAGCAGAACACGAGCAAATGTCTTAGCTTCAAAATGTAAGTGATCAATTTAGTGATACTCTAGCCCTAACAAACCCTTTTGGAAAGTATTCAGACCCCTTAACTTATTCTAAATGGATTAAATTATTTTTTCCCCTCATCTTCACACAATACCCCATAATGACAAAGCAAAAACAGTTTTTTATATATTTTCGCTAATTTATGAAAAATAAAAATAAAACATATTTAATTTACATAATTATTCAGACCCTTTACCAGGCACTTTGTTGTAGCACCTTTGGCAGTGATTACAGTCTAGAGTCTTCTTGGGTATGACGCTACAAGCATGGTACACCTGTATTTGGGGGAGTTTCTCCCATTCTTCTCTGCAGATACTCTCAAGCTCTGTCAGGTTTGATGGTGAGCATTACTTTACAGCTATTTTCAGTTCTCTCCAGAGATGTACGATCAGGTTTAATTCCGGGCTCTGGCTGGGCCACTCAAGGACATTCAGAGACTTGTCCAGAAACCAGTCCTGCATTGTCTTGGCTGTGTGCTTAGGGTGGTTTTCATGTTGGAAGGTAAAACCTTCGGCCCAGTCTGAGGTCCTGGGAGCTCTGGAGCAAGTTTTCATCAAGGATCTCTCTGTACTTTGCTCCTTTCATCTTTGCCTCGATCCTGACTAGTCTCACACTCCCTGCTGCTGAAAAACATCCCCACATGATGCTGCCACCACCATACTTCACCGTAGGGATGGTGCCAGGTGTGAAGCTTGGTATTCAGGCAAAAGAGATTAATCTTGGTTTCATCAGACCAGAACATCTTGTTTCTCATGGTCTGAGAGTCTTTAGGTGCCTTTTGACAAACTCCAAGCTGGCTGTCATGTGCATTTTACTGAGGAGTGGCTTCAGACTGGCCACTCTTCCCTAAAGGCCTGATTGGTGGAGTGCTGCAGAGATGGTTGTGCTTCTAGAAGGGTCTCCCATCTAGGGCTTTGGTGGTCACAAAATTTCATCAGCAAGTGATTGTCAAGCAAATAACTGTCGGTCTCAAGGTAATTTACCATTAATTAACATAAACACGTTTAGCATTTCCTGGCTTCCACACATTCCACAAACAAGCGATTTTAAAAAGTCTAATAAATCCATGTAATATAGCCTACACCTTCACAATAAATCCATTCATTATTTTAGACAGGTCTAAAGAAGAGTGATATGAAGTAAATTTAGCTTATTTCAGAGTCGTCCTTATGTTACATTCTGATGTGGCTATGCCATATGGCTGTGGGCTACACTAGCTCCTTCAGCAGACAAGATTTGCTTATTATTTCGTAGCATTATTTTATATTATTTTATAGTATGAAGAATACGACTGAACAAAGCTGAACAAAATATAGTAATTTTCTCCAAACGATTTGAGGGAGTGCGCACTCTGACTAGGAGGAGTAGTAGGAAGGATCGGAGGACCAATGCGCATCGTGGTCAGTGTCCATATTGTTTAATAAGAATAATGACCACTGAACAAAACAATAAACGACAACGTGAAATAACAAAACCGAAACAGTTCCGTGTGGAACAACACTGAGACTAAAATAATCACCCACCTCTCAAAAGTGAAACCAGGCTCAACAGTGAGGTAATGGGAGCAGCCACCTGACCAAAACCCCGGATAAACCTCCGGTAGTAATTGGCAAACCCTAAGAACCGCTGCACCTCCCTTACCATGGTCGGAGTCGGCCAATTACACACGGCTGTAACTCGGTCACACTTCATCACCACCCCAGAGGTGGAAATGCGATAACCCAGGAACGGTGCGGGCTTCTGTCACAACGCCTGGAGTGGTGGGTGCGGAGTCAGACACAGAGAGCAGAGGATACTGGGAAAACCAGACTTTATTTCGGTTTCCAAATGCTAACACCCAAAACAACAGGCGAAAAATGATCACAAGGTATCCAACCCAACACAGGGCACAAACGGACAGGAACACTACACGCACAACCTGACTAACAGAAAACAGGCCCGCACAGAAACAGGCGGGCCTCACAGGCTTAAATAGACTGAATCAAAAAACGAAATAAGAGACAGGTGCAACCAATAAGACAAAACAAACAGAAAAGGAAAAGGAAAAGGGGATCGGTGGCAGCTAGTAGACCGGTGACGATGACCGCTGAGCGCCGCCCGAACAGGCAGGGGAGCCACCTTTGGTGGGAGTCGTGACACTAACGAACAGCAAAAGCACTAGCCTATGTCAGTCTACTGTCCACCATAGTATAAACGTTGAACTATTCTATTCTGTGTGAGAAATAAATAATACAAACAATCTGGGACAGTTGTGGGATGCAATAGATCCCAAATGAATACAACCACTAGCATCAAAAAACCTGTTTTAAGCAATGGGCCTGACGCAACAGATGAGAACGTTTAGCTTAAAATGTTGATCAACTATTAGGCTATTTCTTCACATTATAACCGCAGCAATGCACACATGGTAGTAGGCTATAAGCACAAATATTCCATTAGTGGAAAACACCATTATCAAAAGTGACTGCAAATACAATTATGCATGTAATGCTTTTGCTGTAAAGGTGCATTTTTACAGTGAAAAGGATCTTCCCCAAACTTGAAACTCCCACGCTACTTATGTATGCCAGTTAGGCTCTACACCCCTTGTAAAGCGGATTAATGTGCTTCATTTTAAGAAGTTAATTGACCACTTTTGTTGTGATACGAACCTTATTAAAACATATAGGCCTATGGGCTAGGCTGCATGAGGTGTGCGACTGTGATTCAAAAAAGTTGCACAAAAAAGGCATTGTTTCATAACGCTGGTTATCATTCGCAAGTGATAATATATCATTTTATATAATTCACTAATGATGGGCTAATATTGTCACCCATCAGACTATTCTTGATTTCATATTGTCTTTATATATACTAAATAATACATGTGTGACATTTGTTTCGATTTAGAATGGACCATTATCATGCACCTGTATCGAAACAGGGGCAGCGGAAATAAATACATGTCATCTATGTACTTAAGTTGCGAATGGAGGACGCTGTGTTTTCTTTTCATGTCAGGTAGGCTATACTCCTGTTGTAAAGAGAAGCAATGTGCTTAACATTAGGAAAGTTGAGAAATAAATATAGTAGGCCTAGCCTATAGAAAGCTGATGGCATCCTCCTCTTTTTATTAACGGCCACTCAATTGCATAGCCTGTAAAAATGTTGCGCAACATGACCTTATGGGCTCTCATGAAGTGTTTGATTAGATTTTCGATGACATTTGCATTGATGTCAGAGTGATTAGAGGGAAAATAGAGTGCTGAGTACCAGGCAGTTAGGATGTTTGGTAGGCTACTAATGACCATCAGCAGCATCAGAGCTTGGAGAAGCCTAATTACCGTGATGCCTTCATGACTCGTGACCGCCGGTGTGGCGGTAATACGGTCACCACAACAGCCCTACTCCCATCTCCACAGAGGAACTCTAGAAGTCTGTCAGAGTGACCATTGAGTTCTTGGTCACCTTCCTGACCAAGGCCTTTCTCCCCCATTTGCTCAGTTTGGTCGGGCCGCCAGCTCTAGGAAGAGTCTTGGTGGTTCCAAACTTCTTCCGTTTAAGAATGATGGAGGCCAATGTGTTCTTGGGGACCTTGAATGCTGTAGAAATGTTTTGGTACCCTTCCCCAGATCTGTGCCTCAACACAATCCTGTCTCGGCATTCTACGGACAATTCCTTCGACATGGTTTTGTTCTGACATGCACTGTCAACTATGGGACCTTATATAGACAGGTGTGTGCCTTTCCAAATCATGTCAAATCAATTGAATTCACCACAGGTGGACTCCAATCAAGTTGTAGAAACATCTCAAGCATGATCAATAGAAATCGGATGAACCTGAGCTAAATTTCGACTTTCATAGCAAAGGGTCTGAATACTTATATAAATAAGTTATTTCTGTTTTTTATTTTTAATACACCTGCAAACATTTCTTAACCTGTTTTCGCTTGGTCATTATGGGGTATTGTTTGTAGATTGCTAAGGGTTTATTTAAAAAATATATATATTTTAGTGTAAGACTGTAATGTAACAAAATGTGACAAACGTCTAGGGGTCTGAATACTATCCGAAGACCCGTCAGGATCAGGTCGGGTAGCAGAGCTCAATTGGCTGCACAGTCATGGGGATGGCAATCATTCACCTTCCACCTGTATTGTAAATCATCTATTGTATTTTACAGTATTGTACTGTAAATATTGTCGTGGTCCTGTGTGATTTATTTAGTAAGATGATGGAGCAAGCAACACCAGAGTGCATTGACTGACTTTGGATAAAAGCATATTCTACGTAAATGGCAAAATTATGATTTTGCAGTACCGTATTGGCCAATGCAATTTTAGTAAAGCATTGTGATCCCCCTCCATCAAACATATCACAGCAACTTTAATTTGGATACATGTTTACTGTATATGGAATGCATTTGTTACATACAGTACATTTCTGATCTTGTCAATATCTGATTTTTTCAAGTAGTAAAATTATAATAGTCATCAACAGCTCTGGTTGACTTAACAGGTCATTGGCTCAGATCACTTGACCGAGGTACACTTGTGGGTGTACTGCTTCTTTATTTTAGTGCTGCCTTTGACCTTGTTGATCATGGTAGACTGTTGTGTCACGATGGATTTGATAACACCTCATTACAGTCCTATCTGGTCAACAGAAAGCAGTTTACATTCATAAATGGTGCATATTCTGAACCTCATACTATGGTGTCCCACAAGGAAACTGCCTAGGACCTCTCATAC
>NC_034177.2:69944480-69974480 GCF_002021735.2 Oncorhynchus kisutch | reverse complement strand
TATGTTGCTGTAAGAGGTATGAAAGAACACCTCAACAGTCCATTATGGTTTCAGAAATGATCATTTATTCATCCATGGTGAAATGTGGCCACGGAGCTTCATCACAAGGCCCTTCACAGAGTGTCTTCTCTGGCTAATTACCGGGTCAAAAAAGCAATTTGTACCATCCAGGAACGGCCCCTCTTCCACACACACCTCACACATTATGCAAACACACCAGCTGCCGACAACACCTCCCCAACAGGCTGGCGACCGGGTGAGAGAAAGGGGGATGAGAAAAAGGAAAAGCAGCCATAATGAATGCATTTCGTGTGTATCTGATTTATTTAGTTACAAACCTGAAGGGAAAAGTGAACCTGAAGTTTTGCTCTGGGCAAACAAGCAACTTTACAGCAAACCTGTTTCCTACTGGTAAGAATGTTGCCATTTTAGCCAGCTTTGTTTGAGATGTGTCTGATTCAGTCGTGGTATTCCAGATATACACCTTGGTAGAAGGGGTAGTTCTATTGCCATGTTACACATTTAGAACAAAGTTGATTTAGGTTCATATGAAATAAATATAAGCCTTTTTTCAAATTAAATACCTGGGAACTGATAGGGTTAAAAATATAGAAGAGATGAAGGAGAAAGGATAGATCTCATCTGTCTGTCTGTCTGTCTGTCTGTCTGTCTGTCTGTCTGTCTGTCTGTCTGTCTGTCTGTCTGTCTGTCTGTCTGTCTGTCTGTCTGTCTGTCTGTCTGTCTGTCTGTCTGTCTGTCTGTCTGTCTGTCTGTCTGTCTGTCTGTCTGTCTGTCTGTCCGTCCATCCGCCCGCCCGTCCGTCCGTCCGTCTGTCTGTCTGTCTGTCCGTCCGTCCGTCTCTCCATCCGTCCGTCCGTCTGTCTGTGTATGTGTGTCTGGTTGACCTAAACATGTAGAGAGAAACCACCAATGGGCAGGAGGGTAAGACAACCTACCAGGAGGGGAAATAGAAACCATTAATGTTGAAATGCAACATAGACACTTGCAAGTATCCTTGATGTATTCCCACCTCCCTTAAGGAAATGTGCTTACATTTCTGATGTAGATGTGTGCTGTGGCAAGAGAAGGGAGAGAGGAGGATGAGTAGTGTCTCTGGGACAGCCATGTTGTTAAAGACTAACATCGAAATTGAATGGCTATCCATGTCCTGAGGATGTCGGGAAATTTTCACAAAACCGACCACTAGGGGCAACAGTGAGCGCTATTAACATCAAGTAAACTTTGGTTTTGCTAGGCTGTTTTGTATGGGTGTAATCCTGGATCAGAAGGTCACGTGTTCGATCCGAGACAGATAAAATAAAAAAAGACTTAACACTAACTGTAACCATTTCGAATGAGTGCCTAAACGGAATGTTTTAACCCAAAGCTTAACCCTTACCTTAACAATAACTTCTAAATTTGACGTTTGGAGAAATGGAATGATACAGAGTAGCAGAATCAACAAAAACACGAGACACACGCTCACACACACACGCTCACACACACACACACACACACACACACACACACACACACACACACACACACACACACACACACACACACACACACACACACACACACACACACACACACACACACACACACACACACACACACACGCAGCAGGGCTCTGGGGTTGGTTGGCTGGCTGGTGACAGTTTGCGTGCTCTTTTCAACCTGTGCATGGTGTAGGGGACAGGCCAATGCTTTCAGAAGCATGTCAACTGGACGCATTAAAATACCCCCTCTTCATGAAAAATGCAGCCGTGGGATGGGGAAGCTGTATCTATAATTGATGTAAATGAGGAGCTCTCCCAAGACAGCCCGTGTATGTGTCTGTGTGTGTGTGTGTTGGGAGGGGGGGGGGGTTCAGGGTGGAAACAAGGGCCAGAGGGGAGATATAGCAGAGCTTGGGTCACTTCCTGTACCATCATGCACCTGGGCCTGGTGCTGCCAATAACTTGGGATTATGGAAAAATTGGATCAAATCATTATAGGCTTACATATAATGTGCTCCAAATTAAACAATAATGAGGTTAAAGAGTAGCCTGTCAGCTTTAATTTAAGGGTAGTTTCATCCATATATTGTGAACCATTTAGAAATTACAGCACTTTTTGTACATACTGTAGTCCCGCCATTTTAGGGGACCAAATGTATTGGGACAAATTCACTTACAGTGAGCTCCAAAAGTATTGGGACAAATTCACTTACAGTGAGCTCCAAAAGTATTGAGACAAATTCACTCACAGTGAGCTCCAAAAGTATTGAGACAAATTCACTTACTGTGAGCTCCAAAAGTATTGGGACAAATTCACTCACAATGAGCTCCAAAAGTATTGGGACAAATTCACTCACAGTGAGCTCCAAAAGTATTGGGACAAATTCACTCACAGTGAGCTCCAAAAGTATTGGGACAAATTCACTCACAGTGAGCTCCAAAAGTATTGAGACAAATTCACTTACAGTGAGCTCCAAAAGTATTGGGACAAATTCACTCACAGTGAGCTCCAAAAGTATTGGGACAAATTCACTCACAGTGAGCTCCAAAAGTATTGAGACAAATTCACTTACAGTGAGCTCCAAAAGTATTGGGACAAATTCACTCACAGTGAGCTCCAAAAGTATTGGGACAAATTCACTCACAGTGAGCTCCAAAAGTATTGAGACAAATTCACTCACAGTGAGCTCCAAAAGTATTGAGACAAATTCACTCACAGTGAGCTCCAAAAGTATTGGGACAAATTCACTCACAGTGAGCTCCAAAAGTATTGAGACAAATTCACTCACAGTGAGCTCCAAAAGTATTGAGACAAATTCACTCACAGTGAGCTCCAAAGGTATTGGGACAAATTCACTCACAGTGAGCTCCAAAAGTATTGAGACAAATTCACTCACAGTGAGCTCCAAAAGTATTGAGACAAATTCACTTACAGTGAGCTCCAAAAGTATTGGGACAGTGACACCTTTTTTTGTTTTGGCTCTGCACTCCAGCAAGGTTACAGAGGCATAAATATCATACGCCCAAAAAATGCTGTCCTCCCCTGTTATTGTAATGGTGAGAGGTTAGCATGTCTTGGGGTTATGATATTCGTGTGTCTAACGTTCTCACTCATCATTATTCATGATTGATTCAGGACTATTTGTAATCATGGTAGAATCCACATGAATGTAGAAGTGTTTAGAAACATATGCTATTCTTATTTATAATAAAAGTGACTCCAAAATGACACAATACAATGTTCTACATTAATTTCAATTGGGCACAAAATAATCTGAAACACAACCAAACAAACAGCAAATGCATCCAGCACATTTCTAGAGTCACATGCTTGATGTAATCATTGTGCGCCCGGAATATGGGACTAAATACTCAACTTTTGACTACTTTCAGTGAATTTATGTATGACTATGTACAAAAATTATTGTAATTCCTAAACATTTCACCCGATATGGATGAAAATACCTTCAAATTAAAGCTGACAGTCTGCACTTCAACCTCACTGTCATTGTATACTTATGACTCCAAAGTGCTGGAGTACAGAGCATTGAGGAGAGAGAGAGAGAGAGAGAGAGAGAGAGAGAGGGGGAGAGAGACAGACAGACAGACAGACAGACAGACATTTTCATCTTGACAGACACATTTAAATCCTTCTTATTGACCTGTATGAATTGATAACATGCCGGTGCTTCAATAATGGATGCAATTCCCTTTCGGTTTAAATGTCTGTCAAGTAGATATTTCAGTTGACTGGCCTCAAAGCAGGATGAATATTTCACAAAACTTAACCACGACCTGGCTCCTTCCACATCAACATGTCTGACATGCAAATGAACAGGACTTATCACGGGCTTAGAGAACAAGTGGGGTAAAACAGCACGCTCTTCCTCATGATCCTTGTCCTTTTTCACTCTCATTCCCTCGCCCTAAAGCTCTAATGCAGGCCCCATTTTACATTATGTTGACCTTATACCAGTAATAACACAGGAAATACGTCAATTCAGTCAATTCAATTGAAGTAAGGTTTATTTCCTGTACGCATGGCTGAGGTTCTGAATGAATTCTGTTGTTGTCCATAATGTCCTTGTTGGAAGCTATGTCATTGCTTTTTCTTCTTTGGCAGATGCAATTTTATAGCATATAAATTCACCTGAGAATAAGTTGACGACTGAGCGACACTGATTCACCCTCTAACCTTACACTTGCTTTTAAGACTATTATGTGTCACCCTTTCCCTCCTCTTAAGAACAAAGGTCCAAAACAGTAATCACCCAGGTCTTACCAAGGCCTCTCCTGGGCCAAATCTATGGCCATTGTTTCCCTGCGTTGACCTTGTGAAAAACCCAGACCTAAGCTGTAAATAGTTAGCGCTCCTGTGCTCCCCTGCTCCCCTGCTCCCCTGCTCTCCTACCTCTCCCTCCCTACCTTCAAGGTCATTATCGGATTTAGGCAAAACGAAAAACACATCCATTCTCTTTCCCCTCGTTTTCTTTTCCCCGCTCTCCTTTTTCTTCCTTCTGTTGAATGGCAAACCCCTATTCACGCCTCTACTGAAGTCTGATTTGAATCACCCTTCACAAAGCCCTGCCAAATTCCTGCAGGCAAATAGTCATGAAACATTTGCCATCAATTCCTCACCTTGTGGTGTGTAGCTTTTTGTTGTCCTGGTTTAACTGTGTAAAATAATATATTATTGAATGGGTTACGAAGGAGGAGGGTGAGGAAGGAGGGATGGTGAAGTACAGGGGGAGACCAAGGCTCTCTTTGCCCGAGGACCCATCGATCAATATCATTGGTCAATAACTTCTTTATTACTACAGTATTACTCCAAGCTAAATAATTTAAAAGTTAAAGCACATTTTTTTTTGTGGGGCAAAAATAGTGTTCAAATATTGAACTGTGTGCCAACTAAGTGCAAGGTCCCGTCACATAAAAGCCAAATAACTGTTTAGCTATTCAAACAGATGATGTTTAAACATGCTTCAACATTCTGTGCTCAAATTTGGGAGCACTCTGTGGCCATATCATCTTTCTACTCTTATTTTATATTCCAAGTGTCAAATATGTTTGCATGTTTATTGACTTGAAATCACAAATCAATATGGTATAAAACAACTTTAAACTACACACTGAACAGTGAGAGATGATAGATAGGACCCAATGTAAAGACTGGAGAAAATCTAGTGGCTTCAGACAGGGACTGTCATGAGCGATGTGAGCGAGTCCCTTGAGCCAGACAGTCAAGGTATTTTACAACTCAGTCCGTGCAATCGGCCGCGTATACCCTTATCCCCCATCCTCGCCACAGCCCTCCCGCTGAAGGACAAAACAGAGCGATAAATATGGATGCAAAACAAAAAATGTTATTAGAATAATACATTAAAAAAGCACCGCCATCTTTACACAGCCAGCAGCATGGAAGTGGTGCTTTACAGCCTCTTGTAAAAGCTTCTTTATGACCTGCCACTACACGCACAGGGAGACAGGAATGACATACTAGACACTTCTACAATATTACACTGGGGACTTTGGGGATTTTTTTTGGTGGAGATAGGAGAAGGCACATTTTTTTGGGTGGAGATAGGAGAAGGCACATTTTTTTGGGTGGAGATAGGAGAAGGCACATTTTTTTTGGTGGATATAGGAGAAGGCAATTTTTTTTTCTAGTGATGCACAAGTAGGGTTGCAAAATTCCGTGAACTTTCATTAAGTTCTGTGGTTTTCCTGAAATCCTGATTGCAGAATCCTCGGAATCAGGAGGGAATAAGCAGGAAATACGGATCCTCCAACCAGAATTTATTGACCGTTTCCAGAACTTTGCAACACTGTGCACAAAGTCTAGAAGTCGGAGACTATTTTTACTTCAACTCACACTTGAACATGCATGTCAGTATATTACTTCCAAAGTGAAGTATTATTGTGGTATTTTAATTGTATTGGTCCAAGACATAAACAGGATTTTGTGATTTACAGCTAGTCACAATTTGGATTCAATTTAAAATGGTGGAAAAAAGATCAACAACAATTTCAATGTTCCTTAATAACAAAGAGTGTTTTCTCATCCGAGAAGGATCGAGGAACCATTAATCGCTTTTTCATCTTCTTCACAGACTAAGGCATTTTCTTAGCATGTTGCTTTCTTTGGAAATGCTCTTAAATCAACATAAAGCTATGTATGTCTTCTCTTAAGATCCTTACTTGGCTAGGGCTTTCTTATTTGGATTCTCTGTTGCTTGCCCAAAGCATATTTCATTGGACTGAACAACCAGGTCGGCCTTATAACACAAAGATACATGCAACTCCAACTGTGAGAGAGGAGACAAAAGGAGGGGAGGCATCCCCCACAACAATGCCCTAAAGGGGCAAAATACATGTTCTTTGTTTTCCAAGAAGTTGTTAAGATGTGTGTGTGTTTTAAGGTGATCTGGCTGAGACCCCCTTCAGCTGGACCCCCTCGGAATTTGACTAGTCAGTTGAGACACGCCCAGGAACTCTGGCCCCAATAATGGTTCTACTTGATGACCTTTGACCTTGAGGCTCGACACGGCTGGTTGTCTGGAGAAAAACAGACAGAGAGAAGGAGGAATGCAGGGAGAAAAAGAGGGAGAAAGAGGGAGGTAGAGATTTGAGACTCAACAGATTAGTGCCCCTGATCCTCTGTCTTTGCTTCCTTCCTTTCGTTTCATCCCCGTAATCCCAACTATAATTAAACATAAACAGAGAAAAATAGAAAGAAAACAACATTGGGTCAAAGGTCCCTGCACTACCTGCTGTGTCTGGCTTCAGTTTGGGGTGTTTTATTCAGAGTAGGCAGGACAGGAACCAAAAGAGGGTGTCTCACACACATGTCCACACGTCCACGTCCACACACACCCACGCACACACACACACACACACGCACACGCACACGCACACACACACACACGCACGCACGCACGCACGAACACACACACACACACACACACACACACACACACACACACACACACACACACACACACACACACACACACACACATACACACACACACACACACACACACACACACACACACACACACACACACACACACACACACACACACACACACACACACACACACACACACACACACACACACACACACACACACACACACCTGCCCCTCTTTCCGGGTACCACTCCATAGACGGCCTTGACCTTCTGACCCTACCTTACTAAGGCAAAATGTTTCCACATTTCCAAATATCCAAAAGGGCATGGATGTTTTCATTGCATATTTTGTATATTTAGGAAGGCAGCTGGAAAATGTTGGCCACCTTGTGTTTCTATAATTGTTTCATTGTGCATTTAGAATACAGACAGGATCCTGGTCCCACTGTGTGATACACTCTTGCCATGTTAATATCATCCTATGCATTTCATTTATATTAAAAACCCTAGTCAGCAAGAGAGATGAATTAACATATAGTGCTGTGGACACCGTGATTACCTTCTGACAGACGACTTACACACCCCCTGTGAAGACAAGACATGTCTGCTTTTTTCCCTGCCCATGGCAGCTGATACACGGGGTCTAATACAGTGGAAACACAGAGAGACAGACAGAGAGAGAGAGAGCTTTAATAATGAAAGATTGCAACTCGTAATGGAGAGAGAGAGAGAGCTACTGACCTCCTCTCCTTTCTTCGCCACAGTCTCTGTGTTCCTTCAAAGATTAGCCATAAAAAATGATATGCCGAGTCAACGACACATGTAAGCCTGCCTGCATACAAAAACACAGTCTGCCCTCTCTCCCTTCATTTACATCTGAGTAATTTAGCAGACGCGCTTATCCAGAGAGACTTACAGGAGAAATTAGGGTTAAGTGCCTTGCTCAAGGGCATCAACAGATTTTTCACATAGTCAGCTTTGGGATTCGAACAAGTGACGTTAACTGCTAGGTTAACTGCCACTCCTCCTTTCTCCCTCTCTTTTCTCTCGCCCTTCCGTAGACCCCAGGTGCGTGGGCTATGCATTGCTGAGCTGATCTGAGCCACTGAGAGAGTGAGGGATTGAGAGAAAGAGAGAGAGAAGGGAGGGAGAAATAGAGGCTCTAATGTATTCAGGACAGGCACGACCAACCACTGCTATCAAAGGGACCTGCCTGACTAACTGTAATAACTGTAAAATTATTTTGATAGCCTGAAACAATCTTCTATATCACAGAACTTTATTAAAATAATATCAAATCAAATTAGCCTGTATCCCCATAATGAATTAAGTAACAGGTTATGCCGATATTAATCTCCTGGCTCGCTGCAGGCATGACGGCTTCAGCATTTAATCAGGGCCTCGCTGATGTCCCTGGGTCTCTCCTAACATCCAGGAGAAATCCTCGACAACCCCATCGTCTATTCAGGGTGAAGAGACATCAAAAGACTCTCTCCTCTCTCTCTCACTCTCTCTCTTCTCTCCTTCTCTCTCGAAATAAGGCGGCCGCTTTTGCCCCGTTTTCTGCTGCCTTGGGTAAGATTATTCATGAGCAGAATCAGGGTTGGGGTAAAGCTGGGGAAAGGGGGGTGGGGAGGGTAAATCTCAGGAGAGTTCTGATTAACAGTTAACCCATGGGGATGAAGATGAGCCTAAGATCCTTCCTTCCCCCCTCCCCTCCACCTCCTCGCACAACCCTCTCACATTCGCCCCTCCCTCCTCAGCCAATACTGTGTACCCGCTGTGCAACTTGGTTGCCAGGGCAGGGTGAGAGGGTTGCATAGGCACTGCATTGTGATATTAAATTGGTTATCCCGACTCCCCCTCAATTGGACCAATTAGCTAAGCTGAGCCAAGCCTTGAGCGTTGCCCCTCAACAACCCTATGTTCTGCCCCTTATCTTCCTCTTCTTCACCTTCTTCCTTTTCCTGTGGTTCTTCTCTCCACTGGGTTCCTGTCTGTGTGAATGTCTAGGGAGTGAGCTCTCCCATCTCTCCCTAGGTTGCCCCCCGTCTCACCTTCCCCTTTCTCCTCCTCTTTCCTCTTCCACCTCTGACAGAAACCAGCAGTGGGTCTAGATGGTGAGAAGAGGGGACACCAAGAGCTTGGTCACTCTGCCACACCATGTTTGGTTTTCTCCTCTTCTTCTTCTTTGCTCTTTTCACCCCCCTGGCTGATATTGCTGTCACCTCCCTCTTATCTCGCCCGCCTCCCGTTTCGCCTCCTCCACGGAGCCCTCCTTGGGGGTGGACATTAAATCTTTTGATGCAGGCGGCAGCGATAGCATCTGAACTCGCCGAGGCTTCGCAGGGCATGCCTGACAGATGTAGCAGGGCCTTCCTGAGCTCAGGGCTGCAGCATATCTATTACCACCGTGTGTGTGTGTGTCGGTGTGTGTGTATGCCTGAGGTGGGGAAAGGGGGGATGCTGAGTGCATGTACAGCGTGTGTGTGTGTGTGTGTGCTTTCTTTTTTCCAGTGAGTGTGAGCCTGTGCTTGTGCCGCCGTGTGCCTGCGTATGCATGATCTGAACAGGGCAACTCATACCAACAGGACCGCCCTATGAACGAACCGTTCCTACATACATCACAACTGATACACCACGCAATAGACAGAGGAGAAAGATCAAACGTCGTGTAACTCGTATTCCTATCATGCAAAAACATCACCTCCATTCGATCTGCAGATCTCTAATGGCCAATCGTGGAAGTTTCTCACCCCGTTTCACAAGTAAATGATTCAGGGGACATTTATCCAGACAGAGACGTGATCAGAGCTGTGTTCAGCCAAGTGTCCTTGAACTGCTACAACTACAAGCCCTGATGGTGAAATGATCTTCTATATCCTCTGCTGCCGGAAGACTGCCACTCATATCCCTAGACATAGTCTGGGCTGTACTACGATGTAGGATCGTCACATGTTAATTCACAGTGGACTTCGGATAATCATGAGTGGGAGTACAGGAGGAACAGCATGTCCAGGGACTTGAATACATGAATGTGATGAATAGATAGAGGTGTGCAATCATTCTTACTGCAGAAAACTGTGAAACATGAGGCAGGACTTTATGTAGGTGTAGGGCGAAGGTGTTAGGGATGTTTAAGAATAGAAGTGTGTGTTTTCTCTTTGCATTCCTGTAAATCATTGTCTGCACGTGTGAAAGAGTGTATATGTGTTTCTAGTGTTACGGAGTGTTTTACGTTTGAGTGTATGTTAGTCTCTCATCTGTCAGTGTGTGTGTGTGTGTGTGTGTGTGTGTGTGTGTGTGTGTGTGTGTGTGTGTGTGTGTGTGTGTGTGTGCCTGTGTGTTTGTTCGTTTCACTAGGGGTTTGAATCTGTGCCATCTGGCAGCTCAGGGGGATAGGGGGCTGGCTGCTTCCTGTCCTGATAGTTACCCCTCCCCATGCTCACACCCCTGTGCCCCTTCCTCACCCCTCTGCTCCCCTCCACCCCCCCAGCCCTCTCATCCAAATCCCCTCCTCCCTTTCCCTCACCTCTCTAACGCTCATCTCATCCCGCTCTCTCTCCTTTCTCCTCACACATCCGATCCTCATCTTCAATCACCCTCACTGTTCAACAACCCATAGCTGGGTTTGCAGGCTTTTGTTCCAGCCTAGCAGTAACACGTCTTGATTCAACTAACCATGGGTCAGACTGAAGACCATTCTTAGATGATCATTTGAAACAGGCTGGAACAAAAGCCTGCCCACGCAGTAACTCTGCAGGAGTGGAGTTGGAGAACCCTGGCTGCCATAGAGGGTTCACATTGTCATCATCAGTTTGAGTAGCATTTCCAAGCCAGGCCTCTTTTAGAGTGAACGACATCAGAACAATGGACTAATGAGATTTAAGGATAAGGCTCAGTCTCCTGCCAAATTACTGCCAGCATAGGGGGAAGTCTTTCCTGCCATTTTCTCCTTTTTTTCTATTCTCTATTTGTCATTCAGCCCTTAATGGAAAAAGATCTATGCATATGTAAGTGACAGAGAAGCCCATTACTGGCATTCAGTGTTGTGCACAGTGGATAGGGCTCTCCAGCTCTCCAGGCCCGGATTACTGACCATTAGGGCCTATTTCAGTACAGTCTTCAGGCAATTATTCCCCACATCAGCCCTCTCTTAACCCTTTCCACTCCTGGAGAGGAGGTAGGCTACGCAGGCTTGGATCATGTGTTTCCAAGTGGAGCCCTGTTCACGGAGCGAGAGAGAAGGGTGGTGGGGGTAGAGGTAGAGAGGGTGTGATGAGCTAGAGGGGGGGGGGGACAGGGACAGGGACATAACTGCATTTACCTGTAATTAATTGTGTCACCTGGTTATGATTAATTCTAATGAAGTCACTTGAATAAGCACGGCTCTGCTTCTGAATATATTTGCATTGTAATAATGCTACTGTGCTACTGTCTGTGTTTGTCGTATCTGTGTCTAGATATTTGTAGGGCAGGTATGTGTGTGTGTGGAGTTGTATGTGTAAATCTGTGCGTGTGTGTGTGTGTGTTTGCTCTAGGTGAGGGCTGACACAGAGAGTTAAGGTGACACCTGGATACTGTGACTACCTCAACTGAACACCTAAAGACCTCAGGCTAGGCAAGAGCCATAAGAGAGAAACTGCCCCACTTTGTCCAGCTGTGACCTACCGTAACTGTCAACATGAAATAGATCTTGCCTCTCCCTAAATAGCAGGAAGCAGATTGTACAGTCAACTTTCCTGCCAGTTCTTGATTATGGTGACACCATTGACTAGATTGCAGCAGCCACTACTCTTAAACTTTTGGATGCCATCTACCGTAGAGACATTTGTTTAACAAAGCCCTACTACATAAGCTTCCAACGTACCTAACTTTGTTGTTGAAGTACAAGAAAAACACGAGATGCCAAACCGGTTCACAGGAATGGTTTAACTCTGGAGGTTCCTCGGGTCTCTACTGAATTAGGTACATGTAGTTTTAATGCGACTCATTGCTGGAACCAACTGCAAAATACACTGCAATTGGACTCTTTGATGACACTTGGGCAATTTAAAATATGGAGCGGGGAACTATTTGCTGAGGAATGTGGCTGTTTCTCTTGATTGTTTGTTGTGCTGTATATTGTGCTGTATCTGATTTGATGTTGTCTGTGAATTGTATGTGCAGGGCTCCCTTGTGAAAGAGACCCTGGTCTCAATGGTTTTTAAATAAAGGTCAAATAAATGAATAAAGTACACACACACAAACGTAATCACACGCACCTACATGTGCATGTATGAATACACGTGGGTATACTGCATTTTATTCATGATAGTAGATGATTAAGCTATATTCCTGTATAAACACATCAAAAGTTGAGATCCTCAATTAATATATATCACAATTAGTCTGTCGTTTCAGTAATTATTATTTAAGCTAATGACGTTTTCATGAAGACATCTGCATTATCGTTTGAGTCTATAGGGAGGTTCAATATTCTCTCAATATTCTCTTTGAGGGTGAGCACAGTCTATGGTTTACATCTTTTGTCATTTAGCAGAAACTCTTATCCAGAGCAAATTACAGCAGCAAGGGATCATCAACAGATTTTTCCCTTAATCAGCTCAGGGATTCGAACCAGCAACCTTCCAGTTACTGTCCCAACACTCTTACCCGCTAGTTTAGTAATGTATAGTTTCATCTTCTGGTTAAAACACGCCTACTACTACTACCTGTGCTTGTACTTCTACTACTATTAATACTATTAATACTACTACTACTACTACTTGTGCTTGTACTTCTACTACTATTAATACTACTACTACTACTACTACTACTACTACCTGTGCTTGTACTTCTACTACTATTAATACTACTACTACTACTACTACTACTACTACTACTACTACTACTACTACTACTACTACCTGTGCTTGTACTTCTACTACTATTAATACTACTACTACTACTACTACTACTACTACTACTACTACTACTACTACCTGTGCTTGTACTTCTACTACTATTAATACTACTACTACTACTACTACCTGTGCTTGTACTTCTACTACTATTAATACTACTACTACTACTACCTGTGCTTGTACTTCTACTACTATTAATACTACTACTACTACTACTACTACCTGTGTGTGTACTTCTACTACTATTAATACTACTACTACTACTACTACTACTACTACTACCTGTGCTTGTACTTCTACTACTATTAATACTACTACTACTACTACTACTACTACTACTACTACTACTACTACTACTACTACCTGTGCTTGTACTTCTACTACTATTAATACTACTGCTACTACTACTACTACTACTACTACTACTACTACTACTACTACTACCTGTGCTTGTACTTCTACTACTATTAATACTACTACTACTACTACCTGTGCTTGTACTTCTACTACTATTAATACTACTGCTACTACTACTACTACTACTACCTGTGTGTGTACTTCTACTACTATTATTAATACTACTACTACTACTACTTGTGCTTGTACTTCTACTACTATTAATACTACTACTATTACTACTACTACTACTACTACTACTACTACTACCAGTACTACCTGTATTTGTACTTCTACTACTACTACCACTACTACTACTGCTACTACTGCTACTACTACTACTACTTGTATTTGTACTTCTACTACTACTACTACTACCACTAGTACTACTACTACTACTACTACTTGTATTTGTACTTCTACTACTACTACTACCACTACTACTACTACTACTACTACTTGTATTTGTACTTCTACTACCTCTAGTACTACTACTACTACTACTACTTGTATTTGTACTTCTACTACTACTACTACTACCACTAATACTACTACTACCACTACTACTACTACTACTGCTACTACTACTACTACTTGTATTTGTACTACTACTACTACTACTACCACTAGTACTACTACTACTACTACTACTACTTCTGTGGCTGCTACTACTACTACTACTACTACTACTACTACTTGTGCTTGTACTTCTGCTACTATTAATACTACTACTACTACTACTACTACTACTACTACTACTAGCACCACTACTACTACTAATATGACTGCTAGTACAATTACTATTACTTCTTCTACTACTACTGCAATACTGCTACTACTATCACTCCTCCTCTCCTACCACTACTACAACAGCTACTACAGCTACTACCAGTATTGCTGTTATACTACTGATTACAATAATGCTGTAATGGTAATTCCATATCATTACAGCAAGCCAGTGTTTTTCTAGGCCATGGCATTTTATGAGAGGTTGAGATGTGAATGTGCATTTATGCATATGCGTGTGTGTGTGTGTGTGTGTGTGTGTATGTATGTGTGTAGAGGTGTGTGTAGAGGTGTGTGTGTGTGTGTGTGTGTGTGTGTGTGTGTGTGTGTGTGTGTGTGTGTGTGTGTGTGTGTGTGTGTGTGTGTAGAGGTGTGTGTGTGTGTAGAGGTGTGTGCATGTGTGCGTGCGTGCGTGCGTGTGTGTGTGTGTGTGTGTGTGTATGTATGTGTGTAGAGGTGCGTGTAGAGGTGTGTGTGTGTGTGTGTGTGTGTGTGTGTGTGTGTGTGTGTGTGTGTGTGTGTGTAGAGGTGTGGTGCCCTAGGTGCTAGCTAACATGCCTGCTGGAGACACACGGCTAATCCTGTAGGTCACGACGTCCACTTTTATCTTCTCCCCTCTCCGGATCTCCCTTTTTGATGTCAAATTAGTCCAGGAATAACTAATTCTCTCTTCCTGCAATCTGGCACACACACACACACACACAACTTTGTTATAGTCCTGGGAGGCAAACAATGCTTGGAGGAGGAAAGCGAAACGAAATAAATGAACCAAAGCCTTTGATCCTGAAAGATATTAGAGAGAAAGCAAAAGCGAGAAAAAAAAAAGTCAAGTTGCTAAAAAATCCAACTCGGAATCAAAATGCAAATCACATTGAGAGAGAAATACTCTTGCATTTTCTCCCTTTATAATTAATCATTCCAGTTTTATTTGTATTAGTTTTAACCTGCTAAAGAATAAAAGCCTTTATTTTCTGGGGAAGGTTGTCATTGCATATTTAGATGATGAAAACATTTAAATGCTATTTTCGAGTTGTTTCAACATATTAAAATGTAAAAATATGAAATAAAAAAATAGAGTGAGGGATTATGGAGATGGAACTGTGGGAGAAAGAAGAAAAAATAAAAAGAAGACGAAAAAGAACAGAAATAGATTGAAAGTAAGTCGTTATACAGGTTTTTTAGGGAAGGGGGATAAGGGGGGGTTAACATTGTTAATTTTACCCCAGCCCTCTGCTGCTTTGGTACATTATGCCTGTAGTCCCCTGGGCGTAAGCAAGGAGATTGTCTGGTGCAGGGAGTGTCTCTTTAATGATGTCTTTGTGGGGATGTCAGCCTAGCTTTCAAAGGGAAAGCCCAGCCAGCTGACCCAGCCATTTAGGACCTGACAATGAGCAGCTGTAATTGAAAAGTGTTCATGGCGAAGGGGGGGAATAACACACGGCCCCTATCCGTTTAACATGAGTTTATGCTAACGAGCTAAAAAAGTAGGTTCCCATTCCACTACTGTAACATAGGCTAATGCTAATAAATGTGACTCTATTTGAACCCAACTGGATAGCACTGCTGCAGATACTTTGAGCTCCAGTCTGGTGTATTATCCTCTCTCTCATCACTCTCTACTCTGCCTTTCTCTCTAACCCCTCTCAGTCTCTCTCTCTACCCCCTCTCTGCTTTTCTCTGCCTTTCTCTCTACCCCCTCCCTGAATCTCTCTCTGTCCTCCTTTCTCTACCCCCTCTCTGTCTCTCTCTCTACCCCCCCTCTCTCTCTGCCTTTCTCTCTACCCCCTCTCTGTATCTCTCTTTCTGCCTTTCTCTCTACCCTCTCTCTATATCTCTCTGTCTGTCTCTCTCTCCGCCTTTCTCTCTACCCCCTCTCTGTAACTCTCTCTCTCTCCGCCTTTCTCTCTACCCCCTTTCTGTAACTCTCTCTCTCTCTCTGCCTTTCTCTCTACCCCCTCTCTGTATCTCTCTCTCTCTCTCTCTCTCTCTGCCTTTATCTCTACCCCCCTCTCTGCATCTCTCTCTCTCTGTCTTTCTCTCTACCCCCCTCTCTGTATCTCTCTCCCTCTGCCTTTCTCTCTACCCCTCTCTGTATCTCTCTCTGCCTTTCTCTCTACCCCCTCTATGTATCCCTCTCTCTCTCTCTCTCTGCCTTTCTCTCTACCCCCTCTATGTATCTCTCTCTCTCTCTGCCTTTCTCTCTACCCCCTCTGTGTATCCCTCTCTCTCTCTCTGCCTTTCTCTCTACCCCTCACTGTATCTCTCTCTCTCTCTCTGCCTTTCTCTCTACCCCTCTCTGTATCTCTCTCTCTGCCTTTCTCTCTACCCCTCTCTGTATCTCTCTCTCTGCCTTTCTCTCTACCCCTCTCTGTATCTCTCTCTCTGCCTTTCTCTCTACCCTCTCTGTATCTCTCTCTGCCTTTCTCTCTACCCCTCTCTGTATCTCTCTCTCTGCCTTTCTCTCTACCCCTCTCTGTATCTCTCTCTGCCTTTCTCTCTACCCCTCTCGGTATCTCTCTCTGCCTTTCTCTCTACCCCTCTCTGTATCTCTCTCTGCCTTTCTCTCTACCCCTCTCTGTATCTCTCTCTCTGCCTTTCTCTCTACCCCCTCTCTGTATCTCTCTCTCTCTCTCTGCCTTTCTCTCTACCCCCCCTCTCTGTATCTCTCTCTCTCTCTGCCTTTCTCTCTACCCCCCTCTCTGTATCTCTCTCTCTCTGCCTTTCTCTCTACCCCCCTCTCTGTATCTCTCTCTCTCTCTCTCTCTCTGCCTTTCTCTCTACCCCTCTCTGTATCTCTCTCTCTGCCTTTCTCTCTACCCCCTCTCTGTATCTCTCTCTCTCTCTGCCTTTCTCTCTACCCCCCTCTCTGTATCTCTCTCTCTCTCTGCCTTTCTCTCTACCCCCCTCTCTGTATCTCTCTCTCTCTCTCTCTCTCTGCCTTTCTCTCTACCCCCCTCTTTGTATCTCTCTCTCAATTCAATTCAATTCAAGGGGCTTTATTGGCATGGGAAACATATGTTAACATTGCCTAAGCAAGCGAAGTAGATAACACATAAAAGTGAAATAAACAATCAAAATTAACAGTAAACATTACACTCACAGAAGTTCCAATAGAATATAGACATTACAAATGTCATGTTATGTATATATACAGTGCTGTAATGATGTGCAAATGGTTAAAGTACAAAAGGGAAAATAAATAAACATAAATATGGGTTGTATTTACAATGGTGTTTGATCTTCACTGGTTGACCTTTTCTTGTGGCAACAGGTCACAAATCTTGCTGCTGTGATGGCACACTGTGGTATTTCACCCAGTAGATATGGGAGTTTATCAAAATTGGATTTGTTTTCAAATTCTTTGTGGGTCTGTGTAATCTGAGGGAAATATGTCTCTCTAATATGATCATACATTGGGCAGGAGGTTAGGAAGTGCAGCTCAGTTTCCACCTCATTTTGTGGGCAGTGAGCACATAGCCTGTCTTCTCTTAGGAGCCATGTCTGCCTACGGCGGCCTTTCTCAATAGCAAGGCTATGCTCACAGAGTCTGTACATAGTCAAAGCTTTCCTTAAGTTTGGGTCAGTCACAGTGGTCAGGTATTCTGCCACTGTGTACTCTCTGTTTAAGGCCAAATAGCATTCTAGTTTGCTCTGTTTTTTTGTTAATTCTTTCCAATGTGTCAAGTAATTATCTTTTTGTTTTCTCGTGATTTGGTCTAATTGTGCTGCTGTCCTGGGGCTCTGTGGGGTGTATTTGTGTTTGTGAACAGAGCCCCAGGACCAGCTTGCTTAGGGGACTCTTCTCCAGGTTCATCTCTCTGTTGGCTTTGTTATGGAAGTCGCTTCCTTTTAGGTGGTTGTAGAATTTAACGGCTCTTTTCTGGATTTTGATAATTAGTGGGTATCGTCCTAATTCTGCTCTGCATGCATTATTTGGTGTTCTATGTTGTACACGGATGATATTTTTGCAGAATTCTGCATGCAGAGTCTCAATTTGGTGTTTGTCCCATTTTGTGAAGTTTTAGTTGGTGAGCGGACCCCAGACCTCACAACCATAAAGGGCAATGGGCTCTATGACTGATTCAAGTATTTTTAGCCAGATCCTAATTGGTATGTTATGTTCCTTTTGATGGCATAGAATGCCCTTCTTGCCTTGTCTCTCAGACCGTTCACAGGTTTGTGGAAGTTACCTGTGGCGCTGATGTTTAGGCCAAGGTATGTATAGTTTTTTTGTGTGCTCTAGGGCAACAGTGGCTAGATGGAATTTGTATTTGTGGTCCTGGCGACTGGACCTTTTTGGTCTTACTGAGATTTACTGTCAGGACCCAGGTCTGTCAGAATCTGTGCAGAAGATCTAGGTGCTGCTGTAGGCCCTCCTTGTTTGGTGACAGAAGCACCAGATCATCAGCAAACAGTAGACATTTTACTTCAGATTCTTGTAGGGTGAGGCCGGGTGCTGCAGACTTTTCTAGTGCCCGCGCCAATTCGTTGATATATATGTTGAAGAGGGTGGGGCTTAAGCTGCAACCCTGTCTCACCCCATGACCCTGTGTGAAGAAATGTGTCTGTTTTTTGCCAACTTTAACCGCACACTTGTTGTTTGTGTACATGGATTTTATAATGTCGTATGTTTACCCCCAATACCACTTTCCATCAATTTGTATAGCAGACCCTCATGCCAAATTGAGTCGAAGGCTTTTTTGAAATGAACAAAGCATGAGAAGACTTTGCCTTTGTTTTGGTTTGTTTGGTTGTCAATTAGGGTGTGTAGGGTGAATACATGGTCTGTTGTACGGTAATTTGGTAAAAAGCCAATTTGACATTTGCTCAGTACATTGTTTTCATTGAGGAAATGTACGAGTCTGCTGTTAATTATAATGCAGAGGATTTCTCTCTCTCTCTCTCTCTCTCTCTCTCTCTCTCTCTCTCTCTCTCTCTCTCTCTCTGTCTCTCTCTCTCATCCAGCAATATTCAGAGATTTAAATATAATAGTAATAAGGAAAACCACAATTTCCTGCTACTGTACGGTCATTTCCTCTGATTGATCCAGAGAAGTCAGCCAGCGTGGTGCATGGGTATTGGCCGCAACGTCCCTCTTTTCCCCCCTTTCTTTTCTTCCTGTCCCTCTGTTGTTCCTCCCCTCCCTCCTGTCCTTCCTCTCCTTCTATCCAAACAGAGAGATCTGGAGGAGGTGGCAAGATGGCAGGCCCAAATGTAAAGCGTACGCAATCACTCAGATACAAGTGGCACCGCTAAAAATTGCCTTCATATATCAGCTTACAGGCAGAAAGGATACTAAAAGGTCAGGAGGAAAAACATATAGACGTGTCAGAGCCTGTGCTCTGGGCGCAAGGGCTGTGGGCTCATGGCTGAGGAGAGGTACTGGGAGGGTGTGAGAGAGTGTGTGTGTTTGAGAGATGTGATGTGTATGAGCGTGTACGTGTGTATGAGAGTATGTAAGATGGGCTCGGGGGGACCAGGGCAGTGTTTGATGAGACCAGTGTGTGTGTGTGTGTGTGTGTGTGTGTGTGTGTCAGCACAGCCACAGACACACAGGTACACTGAAGCTGTAACCTCTCCGCCGACCTCCGATGACAAGACGGATCGGTCCATTCATCTGCGGGTGAGTGCACGGATCGGTCCATTCATCTGCGGGTGAGTGCTGCGGCCGCGCAGCATTTTTCACGCCAGGGCCAGGATGCATCTGTGCTCTAGAGGAATGTCACTGGCCTGAATGCCCTGATCTGTCATGGGCTCGCCTGCAACACAAACACATACACACACCGTCTTAGAGTTGGGAAATCTGACAACCCATAGCACACGGCAGTATCTTAAATACAAAAGGCCAAGGAAAAACTACATAGACACCAGCATACTAGATTGACCTAATCTGGAGCTAATGGTCATGTGAGCAGAGAGGACATGACATCATTGGATTCATAATAAACTAACAACCCTTGACAATTTAATCAGTGCTGTGTGTACCAACTCTATCTTGTTTTTCTACAGCTGGAGGACAGGAGAGATGGTTTGTCATGGAGTCCCCTGACTAACAGACAGGTTGATACAGATGGAGGACAGGAGAGATGGTTTGTCATGGAGTCCCCTGACTAACAGACAGGTTGATACAGATGGAGGACAGGAGAGATGGTTTGTCATGGAGTCCCCTGACTAACAGACAGGTTGATACAGATGGAGGACAGGAGAGATGGTTTGTCATGGAGTCCCCTGACTAACAGACAGGTTGATACAGATGGAGGACAGGAGAGATGGTTTGTCATGGAGTCCCCTGACTAACAGACAGGTTGATACAGATGGAGGACAGGAGAGATGGTTTGTCATGGAGTCCCCTGACTAACAGACAGGTTGATACAGATGGAGGACAGGAGAGATGGTTTGTCATGGAGTCCCCTGACTAACAGACAGGTTGATACAGATGGAGGACAGGAGAGATGGTTTGTAATGGAGTCCCCTGACTAACAGACAGGTTGATACAGTTGGAGGACAGGAGAGATGGTTTGTAATGGAGTCCCCTGACTAACAGACAGGTTGATACAGATGGAGGACAGGAGAGATGGTTTGTAATGGAGTCCCCTGACTAACAGACAGGTTGATACAGATGGAGGACAGGAGAGATGGTTTGTAATGGAGTCCCCTGACGAACAGACAGGTTGATACAGATGGAGGACAGGAGAGATGGTTTGTAATGGAGTCCCCTGACGAACAGACAGGTTGATACAGATGGAGGACAGGAGAGATGGTTTGTAATGGAGTCCCCTGACGAACAGACAGGTTGATACAGATGGAGGACAGGAGAGATGGTTTGTAATGGAGTCCCCTGACTAACAGACAGGTTGATACAGATGGAGGACAGGAGAGATGGTTTGTCATGGAGTCCCCTGACGAACAGACAGGTTGATACAGATGGAGGACAGGAGAGATGGTTTGTCATGGAGTCCCCTGACGAACAGACAGGTTGATACAGATGGAGGACCTGGGAGAGACCTTGCTCTCTGCATTAAAATGATACAAGACACATCTATGACTTTTCAGTGTATTTGGTTATTATTCAATTGAACAGCAGGGCGAGGACCCTGTGAATTCTTCAAACATGTCAGTCTTTTATGGGACACCATATGAAGGGATGACGACTAACATGTAACACCAGACAAAATATTGATAGGTAGAGTATCTGTATCGGCTGTGAAAGACAATAGAAGATGAAAGACAGGTGTAATATTTGCGTATTCTTATATTATCTGAACACTACTTCTATAGTACTATGTGAAGGCTGGTTTATTCCACATGGAACTGTCGCACTTGAAAGTTATCAAAAAACTTTGTTTAGAAAACCTAAAGTTCAGCAATTGCACTCTTCTCATATAGAGAGAGAAAGTAATGGCATGTTTTTGTGTGCGCCAACTTTTATTGTTAGTTGGACAAGGCTAAACGCCAAAAATGAAGCTTAGGAGATCATACGCGTCTTGTTTTATGAGAATATCTTCATCAGCTAACATCACTTTTCAAGAATTTGTAAGTATTTATGTAATAGAAAAAGCACATCTAGGCTTCATAATTCATAAAGCCCATGCTAACTGACTGATATTATCTCATAGAACAAAACGTATAAGATCTCCTAAGCCTGTCCTAACCTAAGACCTTATTTTCGGGGTAAACCAGAGGTAACATACGGTATTTCCGGGTTTTAGGACTACAAGCTGGCGAGCTCTATTACTCTGTAGGCTACTGAGGAAGCTTGATCAGTAGCCTACAGAGTGATATGAGAAGAGTGCCCTCTCCCTGCATCTCACATGAACCGATAGGTTGAGGCAAACCCTGTCAAATCACTCCACCCCTCCTGTCACCTGACCTCACCTGTCCATAACCTGTAATACATTACATAGATGGAAGGGACTTCATCACCCATTGGAGGCTGGAAGACAGAACCTCACCCAAGAGAGCTGTGCGTGTATGCGTGTGGTTAGACAGCCACATCCTTAGACTGGACTGTCGTGTCTTTGGCTATGCCGGATTAAGTGATATGACATGCTATTCTATAAAATAATTTCTCCGTAATTAATATTATCTGGTTAAGTTAATCATGTAAATGTAATTAACTAGAGAGTCGGGTGCCACTAAATAATATTTATAGAGCTGTTATCTTCCGAATAAACTCTTAAAGACCTAGTAATATTTTACATGAATAGCAGTCAATATTAATCGTCATCTTAATTCAGTCTCATCTGAAAGTTGTAAATTCTTGGTTATCTGCACGAACCCTGGCTAACAAGTTGAACCAGCAATACAAAATTGGGTTTAATTATTTATTTACTAAATACCTAACTAATCATACAAATTACACATACACATAATTAAATCATAACTTGATTACAAATTACATCATAAAGGAAAACGGCCCTAGCGGGCGGAACAGATATGACAGCTTGTTACACAAAAGAAAAGGGGCTGGGTTTGAGTGAAAGAGCGGGAAGACTGAGGAACAAAGGGCGAAGCTGTGCTATCGTAAATACAGTATCTTATGCATTCTAAGTTACCGCCCATTTGGAAAAGGAAAATGCAATAAATATTTACTCTGAGCTGCGCTTCGGTAGGTTGGTGGTAGATGGATGGCCATGTTGCCCAACCGAATCCTTCGTCCTTTGAAGAATGTTTCTGCTGGTAAATTGAATACGTTGTAGTAACATCGTTGTGTGGTAGACAGAATACTCTGTATGTTCCTTCCTAACCCTCGTTTGCAGTGGCTGTTGCTAACTCAATGGCTAGGAGGTATCACTTCTGTAGTGAATAAGAGTTCTAAGTTCATACCATTCGCAACCAAAGCTCACGCTAATGTTGGCTTCGTTCTGCAGTTATTATCTGAATCATTCTGACATCGGACCGTCGTCCTCACGTTCTCGGAACAGGAGGTTATATTGTCATCAAGGGCTTATATAGGAAGGGAGAGGAGGGTGTGTTTGAAAAGTTTTATAGCCCATGTCCCTTCACAGGGGCGGGCCACTGATTGAGCAGAGCCCAATCCTATGAAAACCCAAATCTCACATTTTAGAAGCTAAAAATCACATTTCCTCCCATCACAAATAATTTCATATTCAAACATTTAAATTGAACAACAATTCCATGTGAATCCGATAACTCTGATGTGTAGACTTTCCACTGTAGAGTTTATGTCATCTTATCATTGATGAGAATGTCTCAGGTGACAACCGAACTGACATCATATTCATTATTAAGTACCACTGCATATGTTCAATTGCTCAGATTACCAGAATATAGTTCATTTCCCCCTTCTGATGTTCCCAGAATCTCTATGTTAACCAAGGGTTTTGCAAATGTAACATCAGTAGGGTAGAGAGAGGAAAAAGGGGAGAAGAGGTATTTATGACTGTCATAAACCTACCCCCAGGACAACGTCATGACAGGACCATAGAAATAGAATAGAATGCCGTGCTAGTTCTGAGACAGCTGAAGTACCAACAATTGTTATGCTCCTTGTTCTATCTGTGGTTGTACTTTACACACAACCTAAAGTGTAGGCATACCGTCTGTATCAGCAAATTCAACACATTCAACGCACAGTTCTTGATATCGTTTCAACTGTAATATGTCTTTACATGACGTGATAAAACGTGAAGCTGTAAGCACGGCGTTGTAGAACGAGTGACTCATGAAACACATTCCAGACACTGATACTTCTTGCTATCTTGGTATAACTGTGATTTGACAGGGGAAAATCAACTCGCTAGATAGGCTCGTTAGCTGTAGCTATCCCCAAGCTATGCTAGCTAACTATACTGAAAAAATTATGTCAATGAAACATGGAACAATTTTACTGAGTTACAGTTTATATAAGGAAATCAGTCAATTGAAATAAATTAATTAGGCACTAATCTATGGATTTCACATGAATGGGCAGGGGCATAGACATGGGTGAGCCTGGCTGGGCATAGGCCCACCCACTTGGGAGCCACGCCCACCCACTGGGGAGCCAGGCCCAACACATCAGGATGAGTTTGTATTTATTACAGACATAAATACTCTTTAGTTCTATCAGCTGTCTGGGTGGCTGGTCTCAGACGATCCCACAAGTGATGAAGCCGGATGTGGAGGTCCTGAGCTGGGGTGGTTACCTGTGGTCTGCGGTTGTGAGGCCGGTTGGACATACTTCGAAATTCTCTAAAACGACATTGGAGGCGGCTTATGGTAGAGAAATTAACATTAAATTATCTGAAAATAACTCTGGTGGACATTTCTGCAGTCAGCATGCCAATTGCATGCTCCTTCAAAACTTGAGACATCTGTGGTATTGGGTTTTGTGACAAAACTGCACACTTTAAAGTGGCCTTTTATTGTCCCCAGCACAAGGTGCACCTGTGTAATGATCATGATGTTTAATCAGCTTATTGATATGCCACACCTGTCAGGAGTATGGATTATCTTGGCAAAGTAGAATTGCTCACTAAAAGGGATGTAAACAAATTTGTGCACAAAATTTGAGAAATAAGCGTTTTGTGAGTATGGAGCTAGCTTAGCTTACCTCAATATCACTAAGATATTTAATACTGCATATGTTTGTTTGTTTTGATTGAATGGCAAAGATACCCCCAATAAACACCCACAGACCACACCCCAAAGAAAACTCTAGTTTGGGCTTCAGTAATGGCCACTGCATTTCTTAATGAACACCGGAAGAAACACATGCAGAACAGGTGAGTGCAGTTCAACTTCAACAGGTGAGTGCAGTTTACCTTTAACAGGTGAGTGCAGTTCACCTTCAACAGGTGAGTGCAGTTTACCTTCAACAGGTGAGTGCAGTTCACCTTTAACAGGTGAGTGCAGTTCACCTTTAACAGGTGAGTGCAGTTCACCTTTAACAGGTGAGTGCAGTTCACCTTCAACAGGTGAGTGCAGTTCACCTTTAACAGGTGAGTGCAGTTCACCTTCAACAGGTGAGTGCAGTTCACCTTCAACAGGTGAGTGCAGTTTACCTTCAACAGGTGAGTGTAGTTCATCTTCAACAGGTGAGTGCAGTAATGAAAATTGAAAGAAGGATTGCATGATATACATGATCATGTATAGCAACTGAAATCCTTTTCACCCCCCGCCACCATTCATTCTGGCTAGATCTGAAGGTAGGTTATAGGTGGAACATTGGGCCTACACATTACACCTCGCCACACACTTGTCATACACAGCACTATCCTGCTGAGTCTCCATCATAGTCCGTCCCATGCATCCCCACTATCCTGCTGAGTCTCCATCATAGTCCGTCCCATGCATCCCCACCATCCTGCTGAGTCTCCATCATAGTCCGTCCCATGCATCCCCACTATCCTGCTGAGTCTCCATCATAGTCCGTCCCATGCATCCCCACTATCCTGCTGAGTCTCCATCATAGTCCGTCCCATGCATCCCCACTATCCTGCTGAGTCTCCAACATAGTCCATCCCATGCATCCCCACTATCCTGCTGAGTCTCCATCATAGTCCGTCCCATGCATCCCCACTATCCTGCTGAGTCTCCATCATAGTCCGTCCCATGCATCCCCACTATCCTGCTGAGTCTCCATCATAGTCCGTCCCATGCATCCCCACTATCCTGCTGAGTCTCCATCATAGTCCGTCCCATGCATCCCCACTATCCTGCTGAGTCTCCATCATAGTCCGTCCCATGCATCCCCACTATCCTGCTGAGTCTCCATCATAGTCCGTCCCATGCATCCCCACTATCCTGCTGAGTCTCCATCATAGTCCGTCCCATGCATCCCCACTATCCTGCTGAGTCTCCATCATAGTCCGTCCCATGCATCCCCAATTTGTAGTTCAGTTTCAATTCTGCTGCTTTAGTCCTTGTCCTTTCCGTAGCCTACTATGTCTTCAAATATTCAATTTTGGAATGGAACGGGAGAAACCTTCATAAATATCTTTAATGGCCATTTTATTCAGAGCTGGACATGGTGTTAGACTGTGACATCTGACCACAGTACCAGTAGAAGACCATGATCTTAATGCAACTGGCCCGTGGGATTTTTTGGGGGAGAGGGTGGGACAACCGTGATGTTGACCAAATGTATATGCTTCTGTTGTCCGGATTCGTTTACACTTCAAGGATATCCGTACAAGATGCGTCTTCGACTACTTCCGGAGGTGGTCGGCAAGATCTAATGACAATCAGATCACAATGCGTCTTTTGATTGTCTACATCTGTCAACAAATTTGGGCACAATCAGAATGTTAACAAGATCAGGACAATGGACACATGTCAGAAACAGGTATAAACTGGGCTTTTGTTAATAAAGTGGTAAATTAAATCACAAAGTAATCACAATGCTATGCATCAGTTGAAAACACTTAGATTGATCCCTATGACCTCATGGACAGTGAGAAAAGATCAATCTAGCTGCATGTTATCTTGAGTAATACAGTCTTTTTTGTTAGTGGACAGGAAATGTCTCCCACTCTCTGTGTTCTCTCAGACAGAAGGAGATCTATGACCTGACGACTCAACCATTGATGACCTGGTCTTTACCGACGACCCACCCTCACACTGGTCCAGAGAGTCTGATCTGCAGGTTAGGAGAGAAAGAGAGGGGTGGGAGTGAGAGAAAAAGGTACTGAAGAGAGAGGCCAATATCCACACATGAAAAGTCTTGTGCGCTTTCTGCCTGTTGTTTGTTTATGCGCTAATGACCTCTTAGAGCCTCTCTGTCATTACACACTCTCTGTGCTCAGCTTGGTTGGGTGTGTGAATTAGGACATAGACATACGCTTTTGTATGATTGAGGATGGAATGGCGGCGGGAAGGATGGAAAGAGACATGGATGGAGGGATGCATTGAGAGGGGAGAGGGGGCGGTCAGAGTGTAAAGCTGAGATAATGATGATGTGGAAAGGGCAGAGCGGGCACCCAGTGCCACAGCTGGCAGAGGAGGGCAGAGGTGGCACTGTTAGCCTGCTGGCTCAGACTGGGATCCACTGGACCACACACAGATACCCATTTACTGCCCCGCTGACGAGAACCCCCAGGCCTGCACACACACACACACACACACACACACACACACACACACACACACACACACACACACACACACACACACACACACACACACACACACACACACACACACACACACACACACACACCTGTACATACATCAAACTTACATACACTCTTGCATGCCCCTTGCAATTCAACCCTGTTCAGCCAGAATAATCCCTTAGTGCAGACACTCCTGTGCGCCTACTGCGACAGACACACAGTTCCCTGCACACACACACACAAACCCCTCCTCGCCATGTTCTAGCAATCAGGACAGACCCTGTGACTGCCCATTGTCTCTCACACACACACACACACACACACCCAGGGCAGAGATGTGCTCTGTTGTTTTTTCGGGTGTAGTGGGCAGTCACGGGGGTATGTGTGTGTCTGACAGCTGTGAGTGTGTGAATGCATGTGTGCGTGTCTGTGCCCATGTGTTTGTGTGCACCCGACAGTCCAGAAGTGGTCGATCCCCTGTGTAGTTGATTTGGGTTGGCCCTACAGGCCCTGTCAGTACAACATGCTCTCTGTCTCTTCCTCTAGACCAGTCAGAACTGTTACTCAAATAGGGAGAGGTTACAGACACACACTCACACAGCTGATTGTAACAGGTTGATGCATTAAAGGTGTAAATCTTCAATAAATTACCAGATTAAAATAAAATATATATATATATATATTTGAACCACTCTGGACCACTCTGGTGTATGTTGTTCTGTGTGTGATGATTACAAAGTAATTGTGTAGACCAGTAAGTTCAGTTGTGTGTCAACTTGGACTCCAATGTATATTTATGCAAATGAGGAGGGAGGAAGGTATATTATTGTGGTCATTGAGGTGGTTGCTGAGGTGGTTACCGTGGTTATCTTCCTTAGCATCGATAAATAAAGAGCTCCACTAGACCCGGGGCAGGGGCTAATTTTCCAACCCAGTGAGGAGAGCTCTAAACGGAGAACACCTTCTCCCCACTCCAACTGGTCCCCTGCATTTCTCTATTTCTCACTGTCAATATATCTCTTCATGTCCAGATGATACATACGAAGCTGATGTTTATATTCAATAATTAGGGATTTTTTTTGCTCAGTGGATTTTTCAAATGCTGTCAGCGTAGCCATCGGGGCTTGGTTGGGATGGGGGCACTGATATTTATGTAAATTCTAATAAAAGCTAACTGACATTTCAAATGTTCTTATCTGCATTCTTTTTCTCTTTCTATCTCTCTCTTCCTCCTTCCCGTCTGTCCAGAGTGGACACGTGTCATCACATGTCCTGGTGGTTCTCGTGAGGTAAAGGCCGTAAAGGCCGTTCTATAATCCCCTCTGTCATCTAATCCCCTCACATTCACTCGCTTTTAAACACACACACGCAGACACACACACGCGCAGACACACACAGACACACACTCACGCAGACACACACAGACACACACACAACACACACACACGCAGACACACACAGACACACACACACACACAACACACACACACACACACACACAGACACAGACACACACACACACACACGCAGACACACACAGACACACACACACACAACACACATACACACACAAAACCACACACACACACACACACACACACACACACACACACACACACACACACACACACACACACACACACACACACACACACAAGCAGATAAGATTGCTGCTGGCCAGCATCCGCGGCAGTAGGACAGCTGAGTGTGTGTGTAAGGTGTATTATTCTGTGTGGGTGGTAGGGGATATCCCCCTCCCTGTATGAAGGAGATTAATTGTAAAAAAAAATGAAGCCTGTCTGTGGGCAGTGACCTAAGGGCCTGTCTCCCTCTGTATGATAAAGCTTTGTGCACATGGACACACACGGAAACATACACACGGACGGACAAAAACGCGGACACATGAACACAGATATCCTCTCACCATCTGTACCAAGTACCCAGGATGTTGATATGGGAAAGGGTGGGGTCAAGCATGAGAACAGGCTGTACTGTGTTTTGTGTCATACTCTCACCCTGTCTCTCTTTCTCTCTCTCTCTCTCTCTCTCTCTCTCTCTCTCTCTCTCTCTCTCTCTCTCTCTCTCTCTCTATTCAACGTCCATACATGTCTGAGGATGTCAGGAGATGACGTGGAAATCGGCCACTAGGGGCAACAGTGAGCGCTGTTACCTTCAAGTAGGGAAGGGAAAGGAAAGGGAAAGGCTTTGGTATTGCTAGGCCGTTGTGGACAGGGATGGCGGATAGACGTAGCCACTGCCTTTGGTTCCAAAGATTGCATGATCCAATCTAGGAATACAAAGCTGTTTTTGAGATGTTTGTTTTAAGCCTATCCCAAACCGTAACCCATAACACTTACCTTAACGTCTCGGAGTAACCAAACACTTCGAAATCAAATTGAATTGGTCGCATACACATATTTAGCAGATGTTATTGAGGGTGTAGCGAAATGCTTGTGTTCCTAACTCCAACAGTGCAGTAGTATCTAACAATTCACAACAATACACACAAATCTAAAAGTAAAAGATTGGAATTAAGAAATATACAGAAAAATATTAGGACCAGCAATGTCGGAGTCCGGAGTATTAATATATATATGTGATGTAGAAACATTATGGACAGGATGTGGATAGAATATGTAGTATATCTGTAGAATACGTATATAGAATAGTATATATACAGCAATAGTGGAATAGGATGGCCTTGACTAGAATACAGTATATACATATGAAATGAGTCAAGCAGTGTGTAAACATTATTAAAGTGACCAGTGTTCCATGTCTATGTACATACAGCTGTGCAGCAGCCTCTAAGGTGCAGAGTTGAGTAATTGGGTGGTAGCCATCTTGTGACAATGACTAAGTTCAGGGCAGGGTACTTGGTGGAGGCCGGCTACTTTAACAATCTGATGGCCTTGAGATAGAAGCTGGGACCAGTCTCT
>NC_034177.2:69839480-69939480 GCF_002021735.2 Oncorhynchus kisutch | reverse complement strand
TGGCTTACAGTAAAACATCAACCGCAGTGTTCCTCACCTGGCTTACTGTAAAACATCAACCGCAGTGTTCCTCACCTGGCTTACTGTAAAACATCAACTGCAGTGTTCCTCACCTGGCTTACAGTAAAACATCAACTGCAGTGTTCCTCACCTGGCTTACAGTAAAACATCAACTGCAGTGTTCCTCACCTAGCTTACTGTAAAACATCACTGCAGTGTTCCTCACCTGGCATACTGTAAAACATCACTGCAGTGTTCCTCACCTGGCATACTGTAAAACATCACTGCAGTGTTCCTCACCTGGCTTACAGTAAAACATCAACCGCAGTGTTCCTCACCTGGCTTACTATAAAAAGAAAAACAAAAGATTGATTACTGTACTTCTATATTTCCATCAACCCTGTCTTGTGGATTTGGCCACAGGTTCTCATCCACATCACAGTGAATATTTTCATTAGCCAAACAACTCGAGAAGAATCTTTGGGCATGGCGAATCCAGGCCCTGACACTAGTCTGCTGTGATGTCATTGCATGCGTCATCCATGGCCTGGAGAAGGGTGGCTTGTTCGTGAGGGCGCCTATCATATACTCTTCCATCTCCATGTGGAGAAAAATTCCTCAATCAGGTTAAGGAAAGGAGAGTATGGGGGTAAGTACAGGGTGGTAAATTGTGGATGGGCCTGAAACCATGCTTGCACCATTTGATCATGGTGGAACCTGACATTATCCCACACAATGACATAGGTCATGCCATCAGCTCTACAGACCTGATTTAGCTCATCAAGGAAGGTTACATTCAAACAGCGAACATGTGGCTGCCTGCAACTCAATATATAGAGTATTTAGAGTAGAGAGCTTTAGTTGTTGTTCGACCTGACATTACAATGGGCAAGAAGCGTAATCTAAGCAACTTTGACCGTGGTATGATTGTTGATGCCACACATGGTGATTCCAGCATCTCAGAAACAGCTGCCTTCCTGGGATTTTTACGCACTACAATCTCTAGAGTTTACAGAGAATGGTGCGATAAACAAAACACATTCAGTGAGCAGCAGTTCTGTGGGCAAAAACACCTTGTTAATGAGAGAGGTCAGAGGAGAATGTCCAGACTCATTCAAGCTAACAGAAAGGCCACAAATGCTCAAATAACAGCTGTTTAAAACAGTGGTGTGCAGAAGGGCATCTCTTAACGAACAACACTGTTCGAATACTTCAGGCTGTTATAGGAGGCAAAAGGGGGTCATACCCAGTACTAGATAGGTGTACCTAATAAAGTGACCTGTAAGTGTACAGTAATGTCAAATCTGAAAACATGGTCTGGAAAAGTGGTACATGGGACCATAGAAACAGTGTCTGATAAAGAATGATTATGAAATATTACATCCATAGATAATGTAGTCCAATTGGTTCATGTTCCACTGTAATTGATGTCAATGGATCTCGTTATCCTGAAACTTTCATGATCTAAACATGGAATATTGTTTGTCAGTTTCCATAAAACTATGCATTAAGAGTAATGCAACGGTTACTTATCATTTTGATCAGTTGTATCAATTGATAGTTAGATCATTGTAATGAAATGAATAGACAAGTCATTTCAGATGTAATGTGTGAATTGCATTTTGAAATGGAAATACTGTTGTCATTTTGAACAGGTGATTTTAGTTCAATGAACAAATGATCTTAGCTTTATGTATATTGTATCCAAACAATTGGAAAAATGTGCATTTTGATCATTGGTTGTGAGTTTTGTGTCTAGAGTTTTGAAAAATGACATCAAGGTCCTGAAATTAATGCCAAAGTGATTGTAAAAAACTGTAGTAGTATGTTGTCAAAAATACATTGATTGCAGAGTGTCCTATTTGGCCTACATTGAATTTTTTGTGAAAACAAAGACTTTACAAAAGATACAGTTTGTCTTAGATCTTGAGTGAGCATAAGTATGCTTCCATTGAGGGAACCCTGCCTACCCTCTGATTACAGAGTGCTGCTGAAACCATGCTTACCTCAGGGCAGATCACAAGGGCTATGTGTGTGTGTGTGTGTGTGTGTGTGAGTGTGTGTGTGTGTGTGTGTGTGTGTGTGTGTGTGTGTGTGTTTTTTTTTAACTCCACATACACATCATGAGGAACGTGTGATCTACTGTGTGTGTGAACACCAGCGCACAATCGACTGAAATAGAGATGTCTGGACTCTTCCTCTCTCTCTCTCCCTCTCTCTCCCTCTCTCTCTCTCTCTCTCTCTCTCTCCCTCCCTCTCTAGCACTCTCCCGAGCACTTGAGAACACAGGGTTATACCCTGAAAGGCGAACATCCACAATTTCAGAGAAGTCATGAAAGTTTAAAATGTCTTCTCTTTCTTTTGGGCCCAGTGAGATGTGTTCTGTGTATGAGTGTGAACCGGGCCCCATTGGAGAGCCAATGGTGAACCTGGCTCATCCCACGTTGAACCACTCAATACCTATTACTACATACTGCTGCTCTCTGATACTGTTGAGTTATGAGCAGAGGGGTGTCGGAGGAGGGAGGAGTGTGTGTGTGTGTATATATATAAATTATGTGTGTGTGTGCCAAGAGAAGGGATGTGTGTGTGTGTGTGCGTGCGTGCGTGCGTGTGTGTATTTGTGTGCAGGTAATGGGCAGAGGGACAGTGTTTAGTAATGCAGAGATGATCTGTCCTCTGACAGTGTTGGGCCAGAGGTGGGTTGAGTAGAGACTACGACTACTACTATTAGCTACCAGGTTATACATTGAGGCCTTAATTATAACTACAAGTAATTACTACTGGGCAATAGCCACACTACAACAGAACAAAGCGTTATGGGCTCCCGAGTGGCATAGCGGTCTAAGGCACTGCATCTTCGGGTGGCAGGTAGCCTAGTGGTTAGAGCATTGGGTCAGTAATCGAAAGGTTGCTGGATTGAATCCCCGAGGAGACAAGGTAAAAATCGCTTGTTCTACCCCTGAACAAGGCAGTTAACCCCCTGTTCCCCGGTAGGCTGTCATTGTAAATAAGAATTTGTTATTTACTGACTTGCACAGTTAAATAAAGGTTAAATTAAATAAAAAAATATACCTAACAGCCTCTACCAAAAAGCTATTATTCACTATATGTATATATAAAAAGCTATTATTCACTATATGTATATATAAAAAGCTATTATTCACTATATGTATATATAAAAAGCTATTATTCACTATATGTATATATAAAAAGCTATTATTCACTATATGTATATATAAAAAGCTATTATTCACTATATGTATATATAAAAAGCTATTATTCACTATATGTATATATAAAAAGCTACCATTACTGTCGAACATTCACTAATTGTTTTGAAAAGCAAAAGCAAAATGGAGCTCTGATAAACCAGAGATGTGAAGGCACCTTTGTCAATAATAAAATATAATAAAATGCAAGTTAACTCATTGAATGAGACTGAATACATTTTATTTTTTGACATACACACAATACACACTCACAATGCGCCTCTCTATCCATTACCAGCTATGAGCTTTGACGAAAGTTTCCATGTCCGAAATCTGTCTTACGTATGGGCGCCGACAGAGATGGCCGTCTCCCTTCGCGTTCCTAGGATGCAGTATTTTGTTTTTTTGACAAGCATTTCGCTACACTCGCATTAACACCTGCTAACCATGTGTATGTGACAAATAACATTTGATTTACTTACTAAAACTGCAAACTGCGTACTAATCGTACTACATACTATTTAGAATGTACTGTTTAGTAGAAAGGTATGCAGTAGGCTCACCCATACTGAAAACGAGTCACAATTGCGCTGTTTCCCGCTATTCGTCCATTTATCTGATTGTCAGCTGTTGTCAAACACAGGTGGGCAAGCAGCGAATCCGTACTAGATGAAACGCCAAAATGCTTATGACATCCTGGCATTTAAAGCATACAAAATGTTAAAAATTTCACATCGACCTACTATAAAACATTATTTTCGTATAACCAAACGGCCTACTATTTAGGACGCAAGTACTGGTATCCACACATGGACAAATATCAGGAGCGGATAATGAATAGGACCTTCTTCTGTAGACCAAATTATTTTTCTGCACTTTGCACAAATACAGTTTCACATTTGAATTTACTCTGCCGGTATTTCATTGTATGAGTGCACAGGCCACCTTCCTCTGTGATCAGACTTTGCTAACCCAGTACAGAGAGAACAGTGAACAGAGACAACAGTGAACAGAGAGTGCCCTTCTCCAGACAAGCTGTAACAGTCAGCAGAGAAGACAGCAATTACTGCACATCTGATGTGTGTCGGAACGACCCTATTCCTCAGACACACACAGTCACATACACAGCGACTGCAGCAACACACACATACACACACACCATGCCATCGCATCATCTCACTCACACACACAGAGACACGACACACACAGAGACACAACACACACACATACACTGTCACATCACAACACTTCCTGGAGCGTTGCCCGGGGATAATGGATTAGAGAAGTCCAATTTGAACGGCGGTTGTCCGTAGTGACAAAATCCCCCCCCTCCCCAGCCACTCCCTCGTGTCTAATCAGCGTTAATACAGCGGTGAGTATGTCCCCCCCCCCCCATTTCCGTTCCCTCCCATAGGGGGTTATCCATCAGCTGTCCACACAGTCCTGGTTCCGACGGGCCTTGGCCGCAGCCTAAGTGGCAAGACCCACCCAGCATATGCTGCTAAAGTCGTGGGCTGTGGGGCGGGCGTTCCAGAGGCCGGCTAGATCTAGACTGCTTCTCGTTGTGATGTGAGGACAGACGCGTGAAGACGCTCCCAGGCAGCTTTCTGTGTCACCATCGCTAGGCTTCAAGTGAGGCAGACAGGGAGGCAGGGAGAGAGGTTGGGTAGGCAAAGCACCACTGTAGGACTACATTTTACTACCACTCTGGACTGGAGCGAGAGATTTTATTCTGATAGCTGAGGGAGAAAGCGAGAGAAAGAGAGTGTGAGAGTGAGAGAGAACATCTCTGAAAGAGGAAAACACTTTATAAGACTTTAATCTGCCCAATATGGTCCTCTCCTCTTCCTAAAGCTGATCCCCTGTTCCAACCCATCCTTACACACACACACACACACACACACACACACACACACACACACACACACACACACACACACACACACACACACACACACACACACACACTCCTGAGGGTGTATTCATCGACGAGGCGATGTCATTCACGGCCTCTGTCTCAAGTGTGTGTGTGTGTGTCTCCGGGGGAATGGCTCTTAATCCCATTAGTGGTGGAACACACAGCGTTACAGCCCACTCCTCCAGACCTGTCTCCAGTCATTACCCTGACCCCTCTCTCTATCTGTCCCCCTCTCTGCTGCGCTCACTCTCTCACTGCCTCTTACTCCTCGGCTTGTCTCCAACGCCAAAACCTAAACACAGGTCTGTCCGTAGTATTTTCAGTCTTTATCTACTCCAGATAAACACTATGTCCTTTTCTCCCTTATGCTCTCAAACACTTACCATCTCTTACCTTACTTTTCTGCCTCTTTTTATCTTGAAAAAAATAAATAATAATAACCTCTTTCACCTCTCTGTCTTAAAAACAGAAAGTATTAACACAGTATAGCTGACATATTCACATCCTGCCAGAGACTCTGTTGGGGATACATATATTACAAGAGGAGTTGTATTATTGAAAGTATTTACCCCGTCTTAGCCTTGAGAAGCCCATAAGGATCTGACCTCATCAAATTTGTGATCCCACCAGGAGAATTGAGAACCTTAAAGTGTCAGAGAATCAATAGGAAAGCTGTTAAAACATAAAAAAGCCCGTCAACTCTACATTGCAAGGCATAATAAAGGACAAACAAGCATAAATATTACATACCATAGACTCGTGTTCACCAAAACACAAGCCCTTTTTCATGGAATGAAACATGTTCCAAACTGGAGGAAATTGATTCATATATTGATTTTTATGAAGAGTAAATGTCTAGGCTATAGTTAAAGTAACTGTCCAGTGAAAATCTCACTTTTAAAAGTTCACATTCTGTTAATTCATAGCTAAATAATGTTGTTGACTTATCCTATACTCGTATTTGTGGCCAAAGCAAACATTTGAGAAAAAAAACACTTAAAAACCCCCACCTCAAACAGACCGTTTAAAAAATACTCACTATTTCCTCCTAGAGGAGGAGGACGAGCTGGCCAATCAGCTTTCTACTCAAATTAATATTTTTAAGGACCGGTATATGCCCACACCATTCCAACACAGAAAATCTGTTTTTTAACATACTTAATTAATACTAAGATTGTAATTGTAATGAATTATAGATCATATTTCATAGAAATCTGGAAACACCGGATAGTTACTTTGAATGTGCTTCTGAATACAAGACCCATCCTCTACCTACACCTTACAGTCTACGAACATGTGTCGTGAGCCCCGGTGAATGTCATGTGTTGAAGACATTCACATTTTCTCAGAACACAAATAAGCCTATTGATCAGAGCACATAGGCTTCTCTAGGTTACCTGCAGCTGTGGTTGTTATCAGCAGGCTACAGTTGATCAGACTAATTGTGCACATTGACAAATCCTGAACCATTACATTTCTTTGGTGGCAGGTGGGAACTTCCATATCAAACATCTCGTTGCAGTGAATTCACTTCTACCCACGTTTTCAGTCGCAATTTGCTTTTTAGCCTACAGACGAGGAAATAAACCTTTACATTTGATGCACATGCTTGTTGCATTATTCAAAGAGTGTAAAATCATTTGGTTGCACTATTCAATAGTGTAATATACTTTAGAAGAAATGTTTCTGTTATAGTTTGTGCTTACTGACTAGTGGCTACTGTGATATTTACGGTCAATTTGAGCTGCGGAACAATAATGTCACGTTGCCAGCCACAATGACTACAGACCCTGGTTCAATTCCAGGCTGTATCACAACCTGCCGTGATTTGGAGTCCCGTAGGGCAGCGCAAATTGGCCCAGCATCATCCGGGTTAGGGTTTGGTCGGGGTAGGCCGTCATTGTTAATAAGAATGTGTTCTTAACTGACTTGCCTAGTTAAATAAAGGTTAAATGATAAATAAAAAATGAAAGGTAAGGCAAGGTTGTAATGTGACAACCTCTTTTGCCACTCCGTTCCTCAGACTCTCTTTCATATCTTGTAGAGGAATTAATGTCATTTCTTATATTAGTCCATAGTTTGTGTGTGGGTTTTTTATAAAGTGTAACAGTGGTGTACTTAATAGTACTTAAGTAGTTTACAATGTATATTTTTGACAACTTTTACTTCACTACATTCCAAAAGAAAACATACATTTTCCCTGACACCCAAAATGACTCTTTACATTCTGAATGCTAAGCAGGACAGAAAATGGTTCAATTCACGCACTTATCAAGAGAACTTCTCTGGTCATCCCTACTGGCTCTAATCTGGCAGCCTCACTAATCACAAATGCTTTGTTTGTACATTATGTCTGAGTGTTGGAGTGTGCCCCTGGCTATCTGTAAATTTAAAAAACAAGAAAATTGTGCCTTCTGGTTTGCTTAATATAAGGATTTTTAAATTATTATTCATACTTTCACTTTCACCTTTACTTTTGATACATAAGTATATTTAAGCAACTACATTTACTTTTGATTCTTAAGTATATTTTAGCAATTACATTTACTTTTGATACTTAAAACAAAATACTTTTAGTCTTTTACTCAAGTAGCACTTTACTGGGTGACTTTCACTTTTGCTCAAGTCATTTTCTTTTAAGGTATTTTTACTTGTACTCAAGTATGAAAATTGGGTACTTTTTCCACCACTGAAGTGTAATGAGAGGTTTTCTGGATAACGGTCTGTATTTGCTGTAGGTCTATAGGATGTGATCTGGTCTTTGACAGGATGTAATGGGCCTCTTCTGATAAAGAGACACCACAACACAGGTGCTCCTCTCTGACAGTGACTGAAAAGTGGTGAAACATGCTGTGACAATGCGCAGTGTAAAGGTACACACATACATGTGCACACACACACACACACACACACACACACACACACACACACACACACACACACACACACACACACACACACACACACACACACACACACACACACACACACACACATACACAAACCATTTCCAAAGCTATTCTGACGGAGGTGATGTGACATCACTGTCGTGGCAGTCTGTCACTTCACCTGTGAGTAGAGGGATGATTTTGGCACTCACAACAACCCCGGTGTTACAGCTGTTACTGACCCTGCCTCACTGATGGAACAACTGCCCAGGGCAGACACAACCATCCTAGAGAGCCAAGTTGAGATCGAGGGCTCGTCACTTTAAAAGGGACAGGTGATCTGGCAGCCATGCCAAAGTCAGGAAAGCCTCACACTGACGTGCTAAACATGACACCACCAACATACACAGACATAACACACACCTGGCAACACAGACATTGCTAGCTCTTTCAGCCCTAGCTTCCTGTACAATAATATGTAACAATTTCCTTCTTTAATAATGCTTCAATTTTCCACTGAGCAGTTAAAAAAGTGGTTTTAAGTATGCCTTATGCCATCCTTGTGTGGTTTTACTTTAGTGATCTCCGTATGCACACCAGTGGGGACCTTGACAGCTTGTTTGATGTGGCTTGACTGAGTGTCGTGTGGAGATCAAGAGGAGAACATGCGTGGGCGAACAAGAGCCCAGGAAAACCAGGGAACTTTAATGGACGAATCCCCCGCTGAGTACAGAGGACGTAACGCAGAGATGCACGGCAAGTCACAGCATTTATCTCTACTGGGTTGAAGAGATAGCGGATATATAGAAAAACACACACATACAACTTCAGGTCCAGTCAAGAGGCCACTCAAAGTAATGTTATTAAAGAAGTCTGGATAATATTCAACATGAAATAAATCAAATTAAGGTAATTGTTGCACCTCAAAGAGTATCCAGTGAAAATCTCAAATCATTATAGGTTTTCGCATAACACTGTAGATAAAAAATATCACACAAAAAAACAGATATAACGAAATAGACAGACTTGAGTGGAGAGAATGATGGAATAAAGGGAGAGATGGAGGAGGAGAGGGCATGAGAGAAGAGACAGACTGCGCTGGGTTGTGTAGTCACCTGGGGCCGTGGGTTTGCCCATTAGATGTTGACCCGATTTAGGAGCACAGATGTGGAGAAGCACAGGAATCAACCCCTCTAAATATGCCCCCTCGCTGGCTCTCTCTCTCTCTCTCTCTCGCTCTTTCTGTCTCTCTCTCTCTCTCTCGCTCTTTCTGTCTCTCTCTCTCTCTTGCTCTCTCTCTCTCTCTCTCTCTCTCGCTCTTTCTCTCTCTCACGCTCTTTCTCTCTCTCTCTCTTTCACTTGCTCTCTCTCTCTTTCTGTCTCTGTCTCTCGTTCTCTTTCTCTCTGTCTCTGTCCCTCTGTCTCTCTCTCTGTATCTCTCTCTCTCTCTCTCTGTCTCTCACTCTCTCTGTCTCCCTCTGTATCCCCTCTCTCTCTCTCTCTCTCTCTCTCTCTCTCTCTCTCTCTCTCTCTCTCTCTCTCTCTCTCTCTCTCTCACTCTCTTTCTTTCTCTCTCATGACAAGTAAATGTGTGGGAGTCACTGCCAATGCATAACACTACATGACATACTGTACAATACTCATGGTCTGAAAGTAAGGTTATATTTGGATCTCTGGTTTGGGGAGAAATGCCAGTATTATATTTATCTGGAGTGTTGAGCCCTTCTCACACACTCCCCCATCAACTGGGTCAACACATGTCCAGCACACAGTGCAAATCTTAATTACAGTCTCTCTTGCTCCTCTCCACTTCTCAACAAACTCTCACAGTCTCACTGCAGAATTACACATTTTAGCACTTCTCTTCAAATGTCAAATGTCGAAGTTGCGCCCCCAGCTCACCATTAATCCATTTCTCCAAACGTCAAATTTCAAAGTTGCTTTAAATGTCAAATTTCGAAGTTAAGGGTTAAGGTTAAGGGTGAAGGTTTTGGATAGGGTTCTAACATTAGTTTAAGACATTCATTCCAAATCGTTAAGGGTTGAGGTTTGTGATCGGGTTAATAAAATGTAAAAAATGGAAACAAGTGTCCACCACTGGGATTGAACACACAATCTTCTGATCTGGAGTCATGGGATTAATGTTTTGGATAGGGTTAAAACAAAAAATAACGTCCATCCACCACCCCTGTCCACAATGCCTTAGCAAAACCCAAGCTCAGCTGATGGCAAGCGCTCACTGTTGCCCTTAGCGGAAGGTTTTGTAGGTTTTTCCCAATGTTCCTCAGGACATGGACAGTCGTCCAATTTCAAAGTCAATCTTGAGCGATCTGCCTGACTGAACCTCCTCCCGCCACTCTCCAGCTAAGTGTGGCAGGGTCAGGGCCCGTTGAGTAATGTTGCCTGAGTGTTTGCCCATGAAACATTAAACAGCTGTGGGCAGGGCCTTCTCCCATAGAGTACCATCCCTGTGGAACAGCCTGGAACTGGGGTGTGTGCTTCGTCCCCTCCTGTACTCCTTGTTCATCCACAACTACGTGGCCCCTCGCGACTCCAACACCATCAAGTTTGCTGACGACACGACCGGCAACGATGAGACAGCCTACAGGAACTGGCAGTGTGATGTCGGGGCAACAATCTCTCCCTCAACATCAGTAAAACCAGGAAGCTGGGGGGGGGGGGGCATGCCCCCATCCACATAGACATGGATGCAGTGGAGATCACTACTTGTGTGTAGATCACTAAGGATCACTTAGAATGGTCCACTCAGACGCGCACAGTCGTGAAGAAGGCGTGACAGCGCCTATTCCCCCTTAGGAATCCTCAAAAAGGTTCTACAGCTGCACCATTGAGAGCATCTTGACTGGCTGCATCACTACTTGGTATGGCAACAGTAACACCCTCGATCGCATGGCACTACAGAGGGTGGTGCGGACAGCCCAGTGCAACTTGTGGCCGAGCTCCCTGACATCCAGGATCTATAGATTCTTTACACCCACTGTTTCACAAGACGACAGCCTGGTTTGCTGGTTTTCTGAGGAGTCCCTAAAACATTAAACAATACAAATTACAAATGCATTGTCCTGACACTAACTAACTGGCTAATGTTAGCTAGTCAGATAATTTGCAAAATAGGGATTTTCATGAATTAACTTTGTGACAAAAAAATATGCACAAACATTTGTCTCTACATTAACAAACATATTTCTCTCAATTGTAAATGTTTTGTTGACTCGTTATGACATTATAACTACTTACATTTGGTTCCACCATAATGTTTTGTCAGCCATCTTTTTTAAAGAACGCCTTCAGGTGGCTTCGGTCAAAATTCGTCATTGGAACCACTCAGTATGATTGGTCATATAAAAACCTTGGGACCCAAATGCATAATGAGTGCTGTAACTCCCGCTTGTGGTGGTCTGGAGCAATGGAGCCGTGGCGCTGGGTACCTCCAAGTCCCGCGGTGTAAGCTCGCAACTTTTAAAGGAGGAGCCACTGTATATCAGGCGGTGTGAAAGGAAGGTCCGGAAATCGTTAAAGACTCCAGCCACCCAATCCTTTAGACTGTTCTCTCTATTTCCGCATGGCAAGTGGTACCGGCTGCATAAAGTCTGATACCAACAGGCTCCTGAACATCTTCTATCCCCAAGCCAAAAGACTGCTGAATAGCTAAAAGAATTGCGACATGGGCAAACCTTTCCATCCACTCTACATCTACTCTCTGTCCATCCACCTTTCATCCTGACTCTCACTAGACCCACTGCACTCACTGTCACTCCTTCCCAACTGTACTCCCTAATATTTTACTGTCCTCTGTGACTTATCCCCATGTAATTGCCCCTGTACCCCCCACAGCCCCCACATGTTAAATTGTCAGTTGTCCTTATGCTTCGCTGAATTTCTTTTGTTAATGTTTCTTTTGTTAATTATTTTGTCCATTTCTTTTGTCAATGTACTGCGACTACTATCTGTACGTCAACTGTTTATGTTTTTTAGATTTCTCCGTTGTTTCTTGTTTTTATTTATTTGTTATTATCTTTGTGAAGTGTTTTGAAAAGGTGTTTAAATGAACTTTTAATAAATAGTGATTTGATTCGATTTACTAGCAGACTCCGGGAGGGTTCTTAGCCTGTCCACACCTCCTTATAGTAAGACTGTGCTGAGCCAGCGCTCTCCCACCCACACATACTGTTACAGAGCTGCCCAGCCAAGCACCATTGCTCAGAAGTGGCTCTGTCCACCTACCACCAGCCAGTAATCCTACACTCTACACACCTACACACCCATGTGAATACATGCACACACTGAGAGAGAAAGTGGTGTGTCTATGTGGGGGGGGGGGTAAAATGAAGAGGGAGAGCGGGAGAGAGAGAGGCAGAGAGAGACGTAGAGCTAATTTTTGCATGAAAAAGTGTATTTTGGCCAAAAAGTAAACAATGTGCATTGGTACCTCTGTTGTTCTGACTCTCTGTTGCTCTGTCTACTCATCTGACTTTTCAAAATGCGTTTTTTGGCAGAAATGCCTTCTGGAACATGTGAACTTTCATGTGCCTTAATAACAAACTTGTATTCCATCCATAAATACAAGTAAAAATGTTCAATTACGAGTCTAGTTGGTTTAGCCAAGGAAAAAGCCAGGAACCTTCCCGCTAGCCATGACTGGCTGAGATAATGGTTGGGTTGGACATTCCGGGAGATGAGTTTGGATTGGTCTGCCATGTAACATGCATCTGTCTATAACATGAGCTGTTCAGTATGTGTTGACAGTCCTTTCTACCGCGCCATTTTTGAAAGATATTGTCACGGTTGTCGTAAGAACAGGACCAGGGCGCAGCGGATGTTGAGTTCATGCAAAACACCAACACAGAAAATACAAACTATAACACAACATAGAAATTATAAACTAGAATACCCTCTAGTCACGCCCTGACCTACTAGTGCCGGCGTAGAGGAAGGCTCCCGCCTTGGAGTTGGGCTGGTCGCCGTGCCTGGACTGGGCACCGGCGCTGAGGAAGGCTCCGGCCATGGAGCTGGGCTGGCCGCCGTGCCTGGACTGGGCATCGGTGCAGAAGAAGGCTCCGGCCATGAAGCTGGGCTGGCCGCCGTGCCTGGACTGGATACCAGTGCTGAGGAAGGCTCCGGCCATGGAGCTGGACTGGACACCGTACCCGGACTGGGCACCAGCGCAGAGGAAGGTTCCTGCCCGGGAGCGGAACTGGCACAGAGGAAGGCTCCTGCTCTGGGGCGGAACTGAACACCGTGCCTGGACTGGGCATCGGCACAGAGGAAGGCTCCTGCTCTGGAGCGGAACTGAACACCGTGCCTGGACTGGGCATCGGCACAGAGGAAGGCTCCTGCCATGGAGCGGGGCTGGACGCCGTGCCTGGACTAGGCACCGGTGCAGAGGAAGGCTCCTGCCATGGAGCGGGACTGGACGCCGTGCTTGTACTGGGCAACGGCACAGAGGAAAGCTCCGGCCTTGGAGCTGGACTGGACACCGTGCCTGGACTGGAGACCGTCGCAGGAGGTTCCGGACTGTGGACCGTCGCAGGAAGTTCCAGACTGGGGAACCTCGCCGGAAGTTCCGGACTGTGGACCCTCGCCGGAAGTTCCGGACTGGGGACCATCGCCGGAAGCTCTGGACTGGGGACCATTGCTGGAAGCTCTGGACTGGGACCCGTCGCCGGAAGCTCTGGGCTGGGAACCGTCGCCGGAAGCTCTGGACTGTGAATGCGCACTTGGAGGCATAGTGTGTGGAGCCGGTACAGGTGGCACCGGACTGATGACACGCACTTCTGGGCGAGTGCTGGGAGAAGGCACAGGACGTACCAGACTGGGGAGGCGCACTGGAGTCCAGATGTGTGGAGCCGGTACAGGTTTCACCAGGCTGCTAACCGGATCCTCTAGTCGAATGTTGAGCAGAACACACTTGCACAACATCTCTCTCCTCTCTCTCTCTCTCTCGCTCTCGCTCTCTCTCTCTCTCTCTCTCTCTCTCAACTTGACAACAACCTGGCACTCTCCTTGGGTTGACTGACTACTTCTCTATCGCCTGCATGTGCTCTAGATCTTCCCACGGCTCAGCTGGCCACCCCTTGTGCCCCTCCCCCAAAAATCTAGGGGTTGTCCTTGGGCTTTCTGTGGACGCGAACCCTGGCGTCGTCGCTGTCCTCCATTATTACCTTCCGTCTGCCACCAAGGAAGGGTCTCGCATCCACCCATCACTTCTTCCCATGTCCAAAACTCCTTTACCTCGTGGATACACTGCTTGGTCCTCTTTTGATGGGATATTCTGTCATGGTTGTCGTAAGAACGGGACCAAGGCGCAGCGGATGTTGAGTTCCACATATTTATTTCAATGTGAAAATAAACTAAATATCTCAATAAACGAACAACAAACCGTGACTACGTGGTGCACATGCACAAACACAAAACAATAGAGGGCTCTCTATGGTCAGGGCGTGACAGATATATAATTAGCCATTGAGAACGACAAAAGTTTTGCAACATTGATGCCAAGAATTTAGCAGGCACTATCGGCAGATCAGTTGGAAAAAGTGATGGGCTACTTTCTGCACACACCGTGTCAGTGTGAACCGGAGTGACTTGACACAAAGCTGGCCAAACAAGATGTAGCTACAAACAAAACAGAGTTAAATGGTTCCAGTCTGCCTTGAAGCGTTCATCCATGTATAAGAGTCTAGCTACACTTCAAATCAAATCAAATCCAATTTTATTTGTCACATACACATGGTTCACATGGTTACTTTCAGATGTAAGTTTCTATTTTTGTCAGAAAGTTGTATTTATTGCAAGTTAAAGCGTACTGTTAGTTAGCTAGCAAACATTAGCTTGCTGGCTCACTAGCTAATGTTACAAGTATGATCTGTGTAAAAATATTATTAGAATCAGAAATCCACCAATTTCCTACTCTCTACTTTTATCCAATGTAAAAAAAATAACATTTAAAATGTTGCTACGTAAGACCGAATAGAGGCGGTCGGTATCATTTGCTATTTCCTCAAAGAAGATGATGTCATCTCCCTGAGGAGGATGAGCTGGCCAATCAACGATTTACTTGGATATTTTTACTGACCGGTATATAGCCACACCATTCTGTTGTTGGGGTATGCCTACTCCATTCTGATGTTGGGGTATGCCCACACCATTCTGTTGTTGGGGTATGCCCACACCATTCTGTTATTGGGGTATGCCCACACCATTCTGTTGTTGGGGTATGCCCACACCATTCTGTTATTGGGGTATGCCCACACCATTCTGTTGTTGGGGTATGCCCACATCATTCTGTTGTTGGGGTACGCCTACTCCATTCTTTTGTTGGGGTATGCCCACACCATTCTGTTGTTGAGGTATGCCGACACCATTCTGTTGTTGGGGTTTGCCTACTCCATTCCAACAAAGAAAAGCTGCTTTCTAACATACAATTATTATTATTTATTTATTTTTTTGGGGGGGGGACTATTTACCTTATATTATAGGTATTTAGAGCTGATACATTTATATATATACATCTGGAAACACTGGGCAATTACTTTAAAGGGCCGCAACAGGTAAGTCACGTTTTTCATGAAATTGGATGACATTTAAAGTACTGGTCCTGTCCCCCATGTCAAACACTTGGATTCAGGAGGTGGGATAGAGGCGGGATTATTAAGGGCTTTTTGTGATCTAAAACACCAGTGGTAACATCTTATTTTCTTACCTAATTTAAATAAGTCCCGCCTTATAACCAACATCGGAGAAGATGTGTTCTGTGAGGGACGTGGTTTACATAGCTAGGTAGCTAGTCTACTGGTGCCTAAATTTAACTACAGTGTGTCAGTAAATATAATTAGAGGTTTCCCCTATTCAACTTATAGGTACTTATAGGTTTCCACTTTCATCTGTGCCTGGTGTTAGTTAACTGGCCTGCTAGGTCTTCAGCCAGCATGGAACAAAATCAAATCAAATCCAAACTGAGACACAGATGTCATGTCATTACATCAAGAGACATGCCATATGGAAAATTCAAACAAACTTCTTGACATCATTGATAGTCAAAATATATTAACATTGTCTGACAGTCACTACACAGTATATATTCCATGAAAATTACCCAGACCTCAACCTGTGAAGTTTCAACTGAATGTGTCCAAGAATAACTAGCTAGCTAACTTGATAAACAGTCCTGACAATTTAAATTGGGCTACCTAGCAAAATTATACAGCCAACATTTTGTCTATATTGATGCTGTTACAATTTCTTCTTAATACGTTTGAGACAATCAGTTGTCTTGTGACAAGAGAGGGGTGGTATACAGAAGATAGCGTAAAATACCAAGTCCATATTATAGCAATAACAGCTGAAATATGCAAAGAGAAACAACAGTCCATCATTACTTTAAGACATGACATTTAAAGTACTGGTCCTGTCCCCCATGTCAGTCAATATGGAACATTTCAAGCACTTTGAAAGTTTTTTCAAGAGCAGTCACAAAAACCATCAAGCACTATGATGAAACTGGCCATGAAGACACAGAATTACCTCTGCTGCAGAGGATACGTTCATTAGAGTTAACTACAACTGAGATTGCAACCCTAATAAATGCTTCATAGTTTGAGTAACAGACACAACTCGGCATCAACTGTTCAGGGGAGACGATGTGAATCAGGCCTTCATGGTCGAATTGCTGAAAAGAAACCACTACTAAAGGACACCAATAAGAAAAAGGGACTTGCTTGGGAAAGACACACGAGCAATGGACATTAGACCGGTGGAAATCTGTCCTTTGGTCTGATGAGTCCATATTTGAGAATTTTTCCCCAGTATTCTGCAGTGATACACCATCCCATCTGGTTTGCATCTAGTGGGACTATCATTTGTTTTTCAATAGGACAATGACCCAAAACATACCTCAAGGCTGTGTAAGGGCTATTTGACCAAGGAGAGTGATGGAGTGCTGCATCAGATGACCTGTCCTCCACAATCACCCGACCTCAACCCCAATTGATTTTTTTTTAATGATTTGGACCGCCTTCTTATCGGCAGACTCAGACTCAGTAGCCTCGGTTTTTCGGATGACTGCCTTGCCTGGTTCACCAATTACTTTGCAGACAGAGTTCAGTGTGTCAAATCGGAGGGCATGCTGTCCGGTCCTCTGGCAGTCTCTATGGGGGTGCCACAGGGTTCAATTCTCGGGCCGACTCTTTTCTCTGTGTATATCAATGATGTTGCTCTTGCTGCGGGCGATTCCCTGATCCACCTCTACGCAGACGACACCATTCTATATACTTTCGGCCCGTCTTTGGACACTGTGCTATCTAACCTCCAAACAAGCTTCAATGCCATACAACACTCCTTCCGTGGCCTCCAACTGCTCTTAAACGCTAGTAAAACCAAATGCATGCTTTTCAACCGGTCGCTGCCTGCACCTGCATGCCCGACTAGCATCACCACCCTGGATGGTTCCGACCTAGAATATGTGGACGTCTATAAGTACCTAGGTGTCTGGCTAGACTGCAAACTCTCCTTCCAGACTCATATCAAACATCTCCAATCGAAAATCAAATCAAGAGTCGGCTTTCTATTCCGCAACAAAGCCTCCTTCACTCAAGCCGCCAAGCTTACCCTAGTAAAACTGACTATCCTACCGATCCTCGACTTCGGCGATGTCATCTACAAAATGGCTTCCAACACTCTACTCAGCAAACTGGATGCAGTCTATCACAGTGCCATCCGTTTTGTCACTAAAGCACCTTATACTACCCACCACTGCGACTTGTATGCTCTAGTCGGCTGGCCCTCGCTACATATTCGTCGCCAGACCCACTGGCTCCAGGTCATCTACAAGTCTATGCTAGGTAAAGCTCCGCCTTATCTCAGCTCACTGGTCACGATGGCAACACCCATCCGTAGCACGCGCTCCAGCAGGTGTATCTCACTGATCATCCCTAAAGCCAACACCTCATTTGGCCGCCTTTCGTTCCAGTACTCTGCTGCCTGTGACTGGAACGAATTGCAAAAATCGCTGAAGTTGGAGACTTTTATCTCCCTCACCAACTTCAAACATCAGCTATCTGAGCAGCTAACCGATCGCTGCAGCTGTACATAGTCTATTGGTAAATAGCCCACCCTTTTCACCTACCTCATCCCCGTACTGTTTCTATTTATTTACTTTTCTGCTCTTCTGCACACCAATATCTCTACCTGTACATGACCATCTGATCTTTTATCACTCCAGTGTTAATCTGCAAAATTGTAATTATTTGCCTACCTCCTCATGCCTTTTGCACACATTGTATATAGACCCCCCCTTCGTTTTCTACTGTGTTATTGACTTGTTAATTGTTTACTCCATGTGTAACTCTTTGTTGTATGCTCACACTGCTATGCTTTATCTTGGCCAGGTCGCAGTTGCAAATGAGAACTTGTTCTCAACTAGCCTACCTGGTTAAATAAAGGTGAAATAAAATAAAATAAAATAAAAGTGAAGGAAAAGCTGCCACCATTTCTCCACGGCTGGCAATGCCTTCCTCCTGGCTACTCCAAACCCGGCCAACAGCTCCACCACACAAGTTAATAAACAGATCACTGACCATTTCGAATCCCACCGTACATTCTCCACTGTGCAATCTGGTTTCCGAGCCGGTCATGGGTGCACCTCAGCCACGCTCAAGGTACTAAGCGATATCAATGGCATCGATAAAAGACAGTACTGTGCAGCCATCTTCATCGACCTGGCCAAGGCTTTCGACTCTGTCAATCACTGTATTCTTATCTGCAAACTCAATGCCTTGGTTTCTCTAATGACTGCCTCGCCTGGTTCATCAATTACTTTGCAGACAGAGTTCAGTGTGTCAAATCGGAGGGCCTGATGTCCGGCACTCTGGCAGTCTCTATGGGGGTACCACAGGGTTCAATTCTTTGGCAGACTCTTTCTCTGTATATATCAATGATGTCGCTCTTGCTGCGGGTGATTCCCTGATCCACCTCTATGCCATTCTGTATACTTCTGGCCCTTCCTTGGACACTGTGCTAACTAACCTTCAAACGAGCTTCAATGCCATACAACCCTCCTTCCGTAGCCTCCAACTGCTCTTAAATGCTAGTAAAATCAAATGCATGCTTTTCAACCGTTCGCTGCCCGTACCCGCTCGCCTGACTAGCATCACCTCCCTTCTGACCTAGAATATGTGGACAACTATAAATACCTAGGTGTCTGGTTGGACTGTAAACTCTCCTTCCATATTAAACATCTCCAATCCAAAATCAAATCTAGAATCGGCTTTCTATTTCGCAACAAAGCCTCCTTCACTCACGCCGCCAAACTTACCATAGAAAAACGGACTATCTTGACTATCCTGACTACTGACTAACTGACTATCCGATCCTCGACTTCGGTGATGTCATCTACAAAATAGCTTCCAATACTCTACTCAGCAAACTGGAGGCAGTCTATCACAGTGCCATCCATTTTGTTACCAAATCACCTTATTCCACTCACCACTGCGACCTGTATGCTCTAGTCGGCTGGATACATATTCATTGCCAGACCCACTGGCTCCAGGTCATCTATAAGTCTATGCTAGGTAAAGCTCCGCCTTATCTTAGCACACTGGTCACGATAACAACACCCACGCATAGCACACGTTCCAGCAGGTATATCTCGCTGATCATCCCCAAAGCCAACACCCTATTTGGCTGCCTTTCCTTCCAGTTCTCTGCTGCCAGTGACTGGAACAAATTGCAAAAATCGCTGAAGCTGGAGACTTATATTTCCCTCACCAACTTTAAACATCAGCTATCTGAGCAGCTTACCGATCACTGCAGCTGTACATAGTCCATCTGTAAATAGCCCACCCAATCTACCTACCTCATCCCCATGCTGTTTTTATTTACTTTTCTGCTCTTTTGCACACCAATAACACGACTTGCCCATCATCATCTGCTCATTTATCACTCTAGTGTTAATCTTCTAAATTGTAATTCTTCGCTAATATGGCCTATTTATTACCTACCTCCTCATGCCTTTTGCACACACTGTATATAGACTTTATTTTTTTCTACTGTGTCATTGACTTGTTTTATTGTGTTATTGGCTTGTTTATTCCATGTTATTCCACGTGTAACTCTGTGTTGATGTCTGTGTCACACTGCTTTGCTTTATCTTGGCCAGGTCACAGTTGTAAATGAGAATTTGATCTCAACTAGCCTACCTGATTAAATAAAGGTAAAATTAAAAAAATTACTCCTGGCAGACTTGATACAAAATATTGTGTAGTAATATAATTCTTCACTGGATCAGTCTGAAACTTTGCACACACACTACTCCCATCTGCTGCCAAAATCTAAATTACACCTAGACTCCTGTCTGAAAGTATGGTCATTCTCTTGCATTCCAAAGATGCTGCATTTATTTTTTATTTTTTATTTTTTTGACCTCTTGAAATGCATTCCAGGTGACTCTCATGAAGCTGATTGAGAGAATGCCAAGAGCATGCAAAGCTGTCATCAAGGCAAAGGGTGGCTACTTTGAAGAATCCCAAATATAAAATATATTTTGTTTTGTTTAACACGTGTTATTTCATAGTTTTGATATCTCTACTATTATTCTGTAGAAAATAGTAAAAATAAAGAAATACCCTTGATTTAGTAAGTCTGTCCAAACTTTTGACTGGTAGTGTATATTTAGAGAGAGAGTGTCTGACTCTCTTTATTTTTTATAGCTTACAGTTTATTCGCCGTTAGTCATCACCTCTACGTTAAATACTTTTCTCTCACGCTTTTTATTTGAATTCCTTTGTGTATAATCAGATTTGCCTGAGATAATCTCACTGCAACACTGCTCACTGTGTCCATGTTGCTTGACATAGGCGTTTTCAAAGAACCAGCAGTCAAGGTGAGCTCCCCACCCACTCAGCCTACTAGATCCCCACCCACTCAGCCTACTAGATCCCCACCCACTCGGCCTACTAGATCCCACCCACTCAGTCTACTAGATCCACACCCACTCAGCCTACTAGATCCCCACCCACTCAGCCTACTAGATCCCCACCCACTCAACTAGATCTCCACCCACTCAGCCTACTAGATCCCCACCCACTCAAACTACTAGATCCCCACCCACTCAACCTACTAGCTCCCCGCCCACTCAGTCTACTAGCTCCCTGCCCACTCAGCCTACTAGATCACCACCCACTCAGTCTACTAGCTCCCCGCCCACTCAGTCTACTAGCTCCCCGCCCACTCAGTCTACTAGCTCCCCTCCCACTCAGTCTACTAGCTCCCGCCCACTCAGTCTACTAGATCCCCGCCCACTCAGTCTACTAGCTCCCCGCCCACTCAGTCTACTAGCTCCCCTCCCACTCAGTCTACTAGCTCCTGCCCACTCAGTCTACTAGATCCCCGCCCACTCAGTCTACTAGCTCCCCTCCCACTTAGCCTACTTGATCCCCACCCACTCAGCCTACTAGATCCCCACCCACTCAGCCTACTAGATCCCACCCACTCAGTCTACTAGATCCCCACCCACTCAGCCTACTAGCTCCCCACCCACTCAGCATACTAGCTCCCCGCCCACTCAGCCTACTAGCTCCCCACCCACTCAGCCTACTAGCTCCCCGCCCACTCAGCCTACTAGCTCCCCGCCCACTCAGCCTACTAGCTCCCCGCCGACTCAGCCTACTAGCTCCCCGCCCACTCAGCCTACTAGCTCCCCGCCCACTCAGCCTACTAGCTCCCCGCCCACTCAGTCTACTAGCTCCCCGCCCACTCAGTCTACTAGATCCCCGCCCACTCAGCCTACTAGCTCCCCGCCCACTCAGTCTACTAGCTCCCCGCCCACTCAGTCTACTAGCTCCCCGCCCACTCAGTCTACTAGCTCCCCTCCCACTCAGTCTACTAGCTCCCGCCCACTCAGTCTACTAGATCCCCGCCCACTCAGTCTACTAGATCCCCGCCCACTCAGTCTACTAGCTCCCCTCCCACTTAGCCTACTTGATCCCCACCCACTCAGCCTACTAGCTCCCCGCCCACTCAGTCTACTAGCTCCCCGCCCACTCAGCCTACTAGCTCCCCGCCCACTCAGCCTACTAGCTCCCCACCCACTCAGCCTACTAGCTCCCCACCCACTCAGCCTACTAGCTCCCCGCCCACTCAGACTACTAGCTCCCCAAAAATATATTATGGGTGATGTTTCAGTCACTCAAAATGCTATTTTACATTGGATTCAGAATGATTATTCGGGACCTTTAAAATAACTTTTTCCTTCCCAGAGATGCAGATGCTCTTCTCACTACAAACAAATGTACACATAGATATCCCTCTGTCCTTATCTAAACATTGTGCTTTACATTTCATTTAAAAGGATTCATGTTTTCATTTTGATGTCATCCACCCTGCTGTCCTATGATATACCATTTATTTTTTTAAATCTCCTTAGTGGAGACACGCAGTCCGTCAGGCGGGAGGTGAAAGATGATAAAGAGAGGCTCCCGTTGAATGTGAGCGATCTCAACGCACCTCGTGCCAAAGGTTCGTACGGTTCTAAAGAGAGGTCTCAAATGCAAAGGGTAGCCTTTCACCAGTCTCACAGCTGTGTCATAAAGTGTTAGCCCTTTCCCAATGTGTTGAAATATCATGCCCCCAAACCTTGAACAACAAAAAAATCACAATTCGCAACAATGGTCTGAATGTACTCCTGGCTGCTCTTTGGGGCCGATTTGAGGTATGAACTTTAAGGGGACGTTTGGCCTCTTTGACAAGAGAGGGCTCTGGGCTCTAAGTGCTGTCACAGTCAAGATCTCACTAAGAACCACAACAAACACTGCCATTTCACCACAGATTTAGTCACTAACGCACACAGACCTTTGGACCTCGGATAACTTTGGGATGAGTGTACAGCACAGACTGTGAACGTGGGAAGTTTTTTTTAGGTCAACAAAACTTGAAAAAACATAAGCTTTGGATAGATAATTATACTTGGCCTCGCCAGGTTTTGCTTGGAAAATAGATTTTTTGTTTCAGTGGGACATCCTGGTTAAATGAATATTATATATCTGATGGAATAGCTAATAGAAATATCCACCCTCTTCCTCTGGTATAATCTGAGCAGTTCAGTAAAGCCTCAGAAGTCTATGGAAGACAAAGAGAGGGGACAGGGACAGGCCTTGGCTTAGTCAAAGGGGCAGAGCCCCGTAGGGCCTTGATCATGGGCTTTCTTAGATGAATTACTTATTAGGGAATATGTGCTGGGCATGAGGGGCTCTATCCAGGCCCTGTGATCTCTGTGCCAGTTTAGCCAGCGTCCTTTCTGCCCCTCCGCTCTGCTCCAACAGGCCCTGTGTGCCAGCGTGCCAGATAACTGGCACTGTTCTTAGTGCCAAGCTTGGCCAATGTAAGACAGAAAGTGAGAGGGAGAGAGAGTGCAAGAAAGAAAGATCGAAAGAACGAACGAAAGAAAGAACGAAAGATAGAAAGAACTAAAAAAAAGAAAGAAGGAAAAAAAGACAGAAGAAAATAAAAAAGAAAGAAAGAGTAATTGTTTAAAGAGATACTGATAAGAGAAGAGCGAAGAAAAGAAACAACGCAACGCCATCTACATTTAAAACATGGAGGATCCATGTCTATCCAGAGGAGATAGAGGGTGAGAGACAGACTGCAAGAGAGGAAAAGAGTGCTCTGCCACTTATGGTACTGTACCAGCCAACGCCAACGCCTGTCCAGTCGCAGCAGTGATGACAGTCTGGGTGTGAGGCTGTGCCAGGGAGAATACACTAAATTAAGAGTAAGAACTGTGTGTGTGTGTTTCTGTGTAAGACAGTGGCCTTCTCAGCTGGTATTTACAGGAGTGCCAGGGTACCACAGAGACATAGCAACAGAGCCAAGGTAGCTGACGACTCTCTTAACCTGTGGTACATTTTTATATGGAGACACACTCTGCCACACACATATATGAACACACATTCTGTACATGGACACACACACATGTATGCACACCGACATGCACACTCACACACACGCACACACTCACACACAGTGCAGCAACAGAGTACACTGGCACAGATGGCCTTAAAAAATGTATTTGGAGCCATAAGCATTGAGGCCCCTTAATGAAAACCAGCTTGCAATTGCTGAGAGAGAGGAATAGAATGAAGACCAGAGAACAGAGAAGAGAGTAGCGAGAGGAATGTATAATAATCTTCAAGGTTATCAATTAGATTTTCAAACCAGGGAGCAAAATGATGAAAAGGGAAGACTTTTGAAAGTATAGTGTATAAGCAATATAGGCAAGTTGGGCTTTGTGTGCAGTGTCTGTTATGTGTGTGTCTGTTATGTGTGTGTGTGTGTGTGTGTGTCTGTGTCTGTGTCTGTGTGTGTGTGTGTGTGTGTGTGTGTCTGTGTCTGTGTGTGTGTGTGTGTGTGTGTGTGTGTGTGTGTGTGTGTGTGTGTGTGTGTGTGTGTGTGTGTACCAGGGTTAAACAGTGGGGTATGATAGCATTGGCCCGTCTGTGCCCACCCAGAGAGAAGTGATGTGACATTCACACAGAAGCTGTTTCTAAACCGTGTGTGTGCACACTTACATGACTGTGTGTTTGTGTGTGTGTGTATGTGTGTGTGTATGTGTGTGTGTGTGTGTGTGTGTGTGTCATAAAGACGCTGCTCCTAGCACGTGCTGGCAACAGGCAGCCGTAGGGCGCTTTAACACCCAGTGCAAACCCAAAGTGAAACAATAATTCCGCATAACTTCTGTTTCTGTCATGTAATTTAAGGCCAGTGAATTCCATCCCCAGGTTATAATGTACCGTGATGGCTGGGTAAGCTGTGTGTGTGTGTGTGTGTGTGTATGTGTGTGTATGTGTGTGCGTGTTTGTGTGTGATTGTGTGTGTGTGTGTATGTGTGTGTTTGTGTGTGTGTGTGTGTATGTGTGTGTGTGTGTGTGTGTGTGTGTGTGTGTGTGTGTGTGTGTGTGTGTGTGTGTGTGTGTGTGTGTGTGTGTGTGTGTGTGTGTGTGTGTGTGCGTGCGTGTGTATGTCAAGGCCATTGAAAGAGACCCCAGGATACACTGTGTCTCTATGGTGAGCTATGCAGCTGTGTCCTCCGCTCTGACATCCAGGAGTTACAGACAACCAAATCATCAGCCCCTCACACACACTTAGACACGCAACCCACCAGAAGTATGTCAACGGTCAAATCAAGACATGTCCCCTTCTTTTTTAATAGAGAAAAAGTCATGAAAAGAAAAGGATACATCAAATAAGAGAACAAATGATGATTAGTTGTCCTAGATATTTTAAATGATCTCCTGGTTTGGGTATTAAATAAGAGAAGCTCAGTGCTATAAGCGTCTGGCCCCATTGCGGAGAGTTGCCATGTAGGGCAATTGAACAAAGTGTTTTTGAGAGAGAAGGAGAGAGAGAGAGAGAGAGAGAGAGAGAGAGAGAGAGAGAGAGAGAGAGAGAGAGAGAGGGGTAATCAGGTCGTATCTGGGAGCTATCTATAATCAACCCCTTTGCATTGGAAACACTGTATTGAAGTTACCCAGGTCAAGCGTTAGACATGGTAATGTCCATGGTATATTACATGGTCTATATTATAATGGTACTATTCAAACCATTATCAACATACAGTACATGCTTATTGTAAGATAGTAACCCTGGAGATGAAGTTGCTTTGTGGTACATAGCTTCCTTTTAGAACCCGTAGTGATTTACCTTTGACTGCAATTCATTGAACTTGGAACGCAATGTGGAGAGTGCCCTTTTCGTCCTCATGCTAGCAAGCAGTAGCCATTATCAATGGCATGTCACATGGAACAACAAAAGAGCTAATCAGCGTCATCCGGCTTTGGCCCGAGGTTAGCTCGTCATTGTAAATAAGAATTTGTTCTTAACTGACTTGCCTAGTTAAATTAAGGTTAAATAAAAAAAATCGGGCTGACACTGCGATGACCACTACTAGCGAGCATGAGGTCAAAAAGGGCAGTAAATTGTGGGTTCTAAGTGTGTCATTTATTTTGATCTGATCACAGCAAAAACAGTCATGTCTGTGTTATTGGATCTGTCACCTCTGTCAGCTAGTGTTTGTGTGTGTGTGTGTGTGTGTGTATGTGTGTGTGTATGTGTGTGTGTGTGTGTATGTGTGTGTGTGTTTGTGTGTGTGTTTGTGTGTGTGTGTATGTGTGTGTGTGTGGATGCGTTGGTGTTTGTGAGCCTGTTAGTTCAGACAGGAGACCGTCTGTTACAGCGGGGTTAGCGGTCATGTCAAGCCTGGTTAGAACTTAATTAGATTACAGAGCACATCATGTAAACTGGGTACACACACAGATATTGTACAGACATAAAGACACAAGACACATGGACAAGCACATGTCAAAAACAAGATATGACATGTGCTGCCCACCATTTTTGTGAGAATTAATATTTGTTTTGCTTTGACCTTTATTTAGAAAATGTGTGCCTTTTTACTTTGCATGACTTACCTTGGTTTGCTGTGTTCTCTTCCTTGATTTTTATAGATTTATTGACAGGTCTCGTTGATGACGAGAATTGGCCCAAGTCTGTCACACCTTGGCCTCATTGACTTAACTTCTTAAGGTATAGGGGGCAGAATTTTCACATTTGGATAAGTAGCGTGCCCAATTTCAACTTCCTGCTACTCATGCCAGGAAAATAAGATATGCATATTATTAGTAGATTTGGATAGAAAACACTCACTACCGCTACAAATACCACTACCACAAATACCACTACCACTACCGCTCCCGCTACAGCTCCCGCTACAGATACCACTACCAGAAATACCAATACCACTACCGCTACAAATACCACTACCACAAATACCACTACCACTACCGCTCCCGCTACAGCTCCCGCTACCACAAATACCAATACCACTACCGCTACAAATACCACTACCACAAATACCACTACCACTACCGCTCCCGCTACAGCTCCCGCTACAGATACCACTACCACAAATACCAATACCACTACCGCTACAAATACCACTACCACAAATACCAATACCACTACCGCTACAAATACCACTACCACAAATACCAATACCACTACCGCTCCCGCTACAGCTCCCGCTACAGATACCACTACAGCTCCCGCTACAGATACCACTACCACTACCACTACCGCTACCGCTACAAATACCACTACCACAAATACCAATACCACTACCGCTACAAATACCACTACCACAAATACCACTACCACTAGCGCTCCCGCTACAGCTCCCGCTACAGATACCACTACAGCTCCCGCTACAGATACCACTACCACTACCACTACCGCTACCTCTACAAATACAACTACTACTACTGCTACCGCTACAAATACCAATACCAATACCAATACCACTACCGCTACAAATGGGGCGGCAGGGTAGCCTAGTGGTTAGAGTGTTGGACTAGTAACTGGAAGGTTGCAAGTTCAAACCCCTGAGCTGACAAGGTACAAATCTGTCATTCTGCCCCTGAACAGGCAGTTAACCCACTGTTCCTAGGCCGTCATTGAAAATAAGAATTTGTTCTTAACTGACCTGCCTAGTTAAATAAAGGTAAAAAATACCAATACCAATACCACTATTGCTACCGTTACAAATACCACTACGGCTACAAATACCACAACCGCTACCGCTACAAATACCACTACCACTGTTGCTACAAATACCACTACCGCTACAAATACCGCTACCACTCCCACAACCGCTACAAATACCACTACCACTACCGCAACGTCTACCGCTACAAATACCACTACCGCTGCCACTACAAATACCACTACGCTACCACTACAAATACCTCTACAAATACCTCTACCACTACCACTACCACTACAACTACCACTACCACTATAGCTCCCGAAACAACTACAACTACAACTACCGCTACAAATACCACTACCACTACCGCTACAAACAGTGTTACCGCTACTGCTACAAATACCTCTACCACTACCACTACAACTTCCACTACCACTATAACTCCCGCAACAACTACAACTACAACTACCGCTACAAATACCACTGCCACTAACGCTACTGCTACCACTACCAATATCACTACTGGTAGTTACCACTACCACTACCGCTACCACTACAAATACCTCTACCACTACCACTACCACTACCACTATAGCTCCCGAAACAACTACAACTACCGCTACAAATACCACTACCACTACCGCTACTGCTTCCACTACCGTTTCCATTACCACTATAACTACCACTACAACTACCACTACCACTACCGCTACCACTACCACTATAACTCCTGCAACAACTACAACTACAACTACAACTACCGCTACCGCTACAAATACCACTGCCACTAACGCTACAAATACCACTACCGTTACCACTACCACTATAACTACCCCTACAACTACAACTACCGCTACAAATACCGCTACTGCTACCGCTACATCTACCGCTACCGCTACAAATACCACTACCACTACCGCTACCGCTTCCACTACCGTTTCCATTACCACTATAACTACCGCTACAACTACCACTACCGCTACAAACACCACTAACGCTACAAATACCTCTACCACTACCACTACAACTACCACTACCACTACCGCTACCACTACCACTATAACTCCTGCAACAACTACAACTACAACTACCGCTACCGCTACAAATACCACTGCCACTAACGCTACTGCTACCACTACCGTTACCACTACCGTTACCACTACCACTATAACTACCGCTACAACTACAACTACCGCTACAAATACCGATACTGCTACCGCTACATCTCCCGCTACAAATACCATTACCACTACCGCTACTCCTACCACTACCATTACCACTACCACTATAACTACCGCTACAACTACAACTACCGCTAACGCTACAAATACCACTACTGCTACTGCTACATCTACAACTACCGCTACAAATACCACTACCACAACCACTACCGCTACCACTACCGTTACCACTACCACTATAACTTCCGCTACAACTACCACTACCGCTACAAACACCACTACCGCTACCGCTACAAATACCTCTACCGCTACCACTACAACTACCACTACCACTAGAACTCCCGCAACAAATACAACTACAACTACAACTACAACTACCGCTACCGATACAAATACCACTGCCACTAACGCTACTGCTACCACTTCCAATACCACTACTAGTAGTTACCACTACCACTACCGCTACCGCTACCACTACCGTTACCACTACCACTACCACTATAACTACCGCTACAACTACAAATACCGCTACCACTACCGTTACCACTATCACTATAACTACCACTACAACTAGAACTACCACTACCGCTACAAACACCACTACCGCTACCGCTACAAATACCTCTACCACTTCAACTACAACTACCACTACCACTACCACTACCGCTACCACTACCACTATAGCTCCCGAAACAACTACAACTACCGCTACCGCTACAAATACCACTACCACTACCACTACTGTTACCACTACCACTATAACTACCGCTACTACTACAACTACCACTACCACTACCGCTACCACTACCACTATAACTCCTGCAACAACTACAACTACCGCTACCGCTACAAATACCACTGCCACTAACGCTACTGCTACCACTACCGTTACCACTACCACTATAACTACCTCTACAACTACAACTACCGCTAACGCTACAAATACCACTACCGCTACTGCTACCGCTACATCTACCGCTACCGCTACAAATACCACTACCACTACCGCTACCCCTACCACCACCGTTACCACTACCACTATAACTACCGCTACAACTACAACTACCGCTAACGCTACAAATACCACTACCGCTACTGCTACTGCTACATCTACCGCTACAAATACAATACCACTACCGCTACCGCTACCACTACCGTTACCACTACCACTATAACTACCGCTACAACTACAACTACCGCTAACGCTACAAATACCACTACTGCTAACGCTACAAATACCACTACCGCTACTGCTACTGCTACTGCTACATCTACCGCTACTGCTACAAATACAATACCACTACCGCTACCGCTACCACTACCGTTACCACTACCACTATAACTACCGCTACAACTACAACTACCACTACCGCTACAAACACCACTACCGTTACCACTATAACTACCGCTACAACTACAACTACCGCTAACTCTACAAATACCACTACCGCTACTGCTACTGCTACATCTACCGCTACCGCTACAAATACAATACCACTACCGCTACCGCTACCGCTACCACTACCGTTACCACTACCACTATAACTACCGCTACAACTACAACTACCACAACCGCTACCACTACCGTTACCACTACCACTATAACTTACGCTACAACTACAACTACCACTACCGCTACAAACACCACTACCGCTACTGCTACAAATACCTCTACCACTACCACTACAACTACCACTACCACTAGAACTCCCGCAACAAATACAACTACATCTACCGCTACCGATACAAATACCACTGCCACTAACGCTACTGCTACCACTTCTAATACCACTACTAGTAGTTACCACTACCACTACCGCTACCGCTACCACTACCATTACCACTACCACTATAACTACCGCTACACCTACAAATACCGCTACCACTACCGTTACCACTATCACTATAACTACCACTACAACTAGAACTACCACTACCGCTACAAACACCACTACCGCTACCGCTACAAATACCTCTACCACTTCAACTACAACTACCACTACCACTACCACTACCGCTACCACTACCACTATAGCTCCTGAAACAACTACAACTACCGCTACCGCTACAAATACCACTACCACTACCACTACCGTTACCACTACCACTATAACTACCGCTACTACTACAACTACCACTACAAACACCACTACCGCTACCGCTACAAATACCTCTACCACTACCACTACAACTACCACTACCACTACCGCTACCACTACCACTATAACTCCTGCAACAACTATAACTACAACTACCGCTACCGCTACAAATACCACTGCCACTAACGCTACAAATACCACTACCGTTACCACTACCACTAGAACTACCACTACCGCTACAAACACCACTACCGCTACCGCTACAAATACCTCTACCACTTCAACTACAACTACCACTACCACTACCACTACCGCTACCACTATAGCTCTCGAAACAACTACAACTACCGCTACCGCTACAAATACCACTACCACTACCGCTACCACTACCGTTACCACTACCACTATAACTACCGCTACTACTACAACTACCACTACAAACACCACTACCGCTACCGCTACAAATACCTCTACCACTACCACTACAACTACCACTACCACTACCGCTACCACTACCACTATAACTCCTGCAACAACTACAACTACAACTACCGCTACCGCTACAAATACCACTGCCACTAACGCTGCTGCTACCACTACCATTACCACTACCACTATAACTACCTCTACAACTACAACTACCGCTAACGCTACAAATACCACTACCGCTACTGCTACCGCTACATCTACCGCTACCGCTACAAATACCACTACCACTACCTCTACCCCTCCCACTACCGTTACCACTACCACTATAACTACAGCTACAACTACAACTACCGCTAACGCTACAAATACCACTACCGCTACTGCTACTGCTACATCTACCGCTACCGCTACAAATACAATACCACTACCGCTACCGCTACCACTACCGTTACCACTACCACTATAACTACCGCGACAACTACAACTACCACAACCGCTACCGCTACCACTACCGTTACCACTACCACTATAACTTACGCTACAACTACAACTACCACTACCGCTACAAACACCACTACCGCTACAAATACCTCTACCACTACCACTACAACTACCACTACCACTAGAACTCCCGCAACAAATACAACTACCGCTACCGATACAAATACCACTGCGACTAACGCTACTGCTACCACTTCCAATACCACTACTAGTAGTTACCACTACCGCTACCACTACCGTTACCACTATCACTATAACTACCGCTACAACTACAAATACCGCTACCACTACCGTTACCACTACCACTACAACTAGAACTACCACTACAAACACCACTACCGCTACCGCTACAAATACCTCTACCACTTCAACTACAACTACCACTACCACTACCACTACTGCTACCACTACCGTTACCACTACCACTATAACTACCTCTACAACTACAACTACCACTAACGCTACAAATACCACTACCGCTACTGCTATCGCTACATCTACCGCTACCGCTACAAATACCACTACCACTACCGCTACCCCTACCACTACCGTTCCCACTACCACTATAACTACCGCTACAACTACAACTACCGCTAACGCTACAAATACCACTACCGCTACTGCTACTGCTACATCTACCGCTACAAATACAATACCACTACCGCTACCGCTACCACTACCGTTACCACTACCACTATAACTACCGCTACAACTACAACTACCGCTAACGCTACTGCTACCACTAACGCTACTGCTACCACTAACAATACCACTACTGGTAGTTACCACTACCACTCCCGCTACCGTTACAAATACCACTACCACTACCGCAACCTCTACAACTACCACTACCGCTACCGCTACAACTACTACTACCACTACAGCTACCACTATCACTACCACTACAAATACCCCTACAACTATCACTACCACTATAACTACCACTACCACTACCGCTATCACAGCATATACCACTACCAGAACCACTACATCTACCACTACTGCTACAAATACCACTACCGCTACCGCTACATATACCACTACCGCTACATCTCCTACTGCAACTACCACTACCGCTACAACTACCACTACCACTATGTCTACAACTCCCATGGTTTTTACGTAAACAAAACTTGATCTGTGTGTTGGCCTGGGATCTAATACCTGTTTCTGACACACAAACCTGCACATATTGTAACTGACTTTCTGTACAGGCCATGACCACAGACTAGATCTGGAACATCTGCACAGTACACACACACCGGACAGTGGAGCAGAGGGATACTTCCTGTCCATGATATAAAGGCAGACCTCTGGCTTGGTCTTGATCTTCTCTGCTTTCTAGGATCTTCAAAATGGTCATATTTCATAATAGTCTTCTTTAAAAATCACTTGTCTTCACATTTTAAAAAGTCAATCCTAGAGACAAAACACCTTAAATGTTTTATAATGAGATAAAAAACAAAGGTGTTGAGAAAATACATATACCATACTTTCCTGTACTCATTCCTCTCTTTCCCTCATTCTACCCCATGGTAGATGACGACAGTCTCCTAATTGTTGCAGTAATCAGCCTGATTCATAGAACCTCATTAATATGCATGTTCACACCATCTTCTCACCATCTCTCCCTCCGCTCTTCACCTCTTTCTCTGACTACCTCTATCTCATTCTCCAATTTTCACTTCCTCTCCCTCTTTGCCTCATCCTGTATCTCCCACTCCCTTTCTCTCTGCATCACCCTGTGTTCCCTTTCACTCTGCCTCCCCTTTTCTATCCCTTTCTCTCTGCCTCCCCCTTTCTATCCCTTTCTCTCTGCCCCCCCCCTTTATTTCCCTTTCTCTCTGACTCCCCCTTTCTATCCCTTTCTCTCTGCCTCCCCCTTTCTATCCCTTTCTCTCTGCCTCCCCCTTTCTATCCCTTTCTCTCTGCCTCCCCCTTTCTATCCCTTTCTCTCGGCCTCCCCCTTTCTATCCCTTTCTCTGTTCACAGATCACACATAAATTAACATTGAAGGGTTTCATAATTGCTTACATAAAAATGTACACTAATGCGCTCCGCTCTCGATTTAACTTCTAATTTTAGCGCACTGTATCAGCAACGTTCTAATACGGCGGTTTATGGTAAATGATTGATGTCTTACCATACAGCGTTTTCCATTTCATTCATAAGAAATGTGTCTTTATTTATTAATGGATAATATACATCTATTTATGATTCAATTAGGGCTGATAGAAGTGTGTCAAAATCCATAGGGCTTGATTTAGGGTACAAGCCATCCCCTATGGCTGGGGGATATATCTGGGTCTATGTACAGCCTCACTTGTAAAGACAAAACAAAGGCAAAAGCAGCTAGCATCTAGCTTCAGATTTGCTAAGCTACTGCACTTGATATTTTTTAGAGGGTATAAAACAAACGGTAGATAAAATGTGAAGGAAATACTAAGAAATGACTGTTCTTTAGTGTATACAGTTCCAAGATATGCACTGTATATGCAGTATGTTGCTTTCTCTCTTCTGAAGAGAACAGGTGCAAACATTGGTAAAGCTAGCCTTAGGAGGCTAGTGGTTTTCTTCCTCCATTGTCTGGGAGTAGAGGTGACTAAATTAGCCATATTGGCTGTGTGTGTACCTCAGCACTAACCCAATAGAAAGCAATACGAAGCCAGTGGAGCTCACAGGCCCAGCTAATGGACAGATAATGAGCCAGTCCATTCTTACACCTCTATTAAATTACTTCTTAAAACTCTCATTGGAAAGATGGAGACTGTGAGAAGAAGTGTGTTAGAACAGCTTTTATGAAAACTACGTTATGAAAAAAAGTGAAATGTTTATGAATATTCACAAGTTATTGTATGCTATATTGTACTGATAAATGAAGGTGGTCTGCGAACCAATGTTTATGAACTTACTCTCACTGCAGTGCCTTCTGAAAGTATTTAGACCCCTTGACTTTTTCCACATTTTTTACATTACAGCCATCTTCTAAAATATATATATATTTTAAAATCAATCTACACACAATACCCAATAATGACAAAGCAAAAACAGGTTTGTAGAAATGTTTGCAAATGTATTAAAAAAACGGAATTATCACGTTTACATAAGCATTCAGACCCTTAACTCAGTACTTTGTTGAAGCACCTTTGGCAGCGATTACAGCCTTGAGACTTCTTGGGTGTGACGCTACAAGCTTGGCACACCTGTATTTGGGGAGTTTCTCCCATTCTTTTCTGCAAATCATCTCATGCTCTGTCAGGTGAAATGGGAGCATCACTGCACAGCTATTTTCAGGTCTCTCCAGAGATGGTCGATCGGGTTCAAGTCCGGGCTCTGGTTGGGCCACTCAAGGACTATGGTATTAATTTGATTTAATGTTTATTTAACTAGACAGGCCAGTTAAGAACAAATTCTAATTTACAATGACGACCTACCAAAAGGCAAAAGGCGAGGACTGGGGCTGGGATTAAAAATAAAATATAGGACAAAACACACATCACGACAAGAGAGACACCACAACACTACAGAAAGAGAGACCTAAGACAACAACATAGCATGGCAGCAACACATGACAACACAGCATGGCAGCAGCACAACATGGTAGCAGCACAAAACATGGTACAAACATTATTGGGCACAGACAACAGCACAAAGGCAAGAATATAGCAACAACAATACATCATGTGAAGCAGCCACAACCGTCAGTAAGAGTGTCCATGATTGAGTCTTTGAATGGAGAGATGGAGATAAAACTGTTTTTTTTGCAGCTCCTTCCAGTCGCTAGCTACAGTGAACTGAAAAGAGGAGCGACCCAGGGATGTGTGGGCTTTGGGGACCTTTAACAGAATGTGACTGGCAGAACGGGTGTTGTATGTGGAGGATGATGACTTCAGTAGGTATCTCAGATAGGGGGAGTGAGGCCTAAGAGGGTTTTATAAATAAGCATCAACCAGTGGGTCTGCAACGGGTATACAGAGATGACCAGTTTACAGAGGAGTATAGAGTGCAGTGATGTGCCCTATAAGGAGCATTGGTGGCAAATCTGATGGCCGAATGGTAAAGAACATCTAGCCGCTCGAGAGCACCAATACCTGCCAATCTATACATGATGTCTCCATAATCTAGCATGGGTGGGATGGCCATCTGAATCAGGGTAAGTTTGGCAGCTTGGGTGAAATAGGAGTGATTATGATAGAGGAAACCAAGTCTAGATTTAATCTTAGCCTGCAGCTTTGATATGAGCTGAGAGAAGGACAGTGTACCATCTAGCCATACTCCCAAGTACTTGTATAAATTGACTACCTCAAGCTCTAAACCCTCAGAGGTAGTAATCACAGCGAGGGGAGAGGGATATTCTTCTTTACCAAACCACATGACCTTTGTTTTGGAGGTGTTCAGAACAAGGTTAAAGGCAGAGAAAGCTTGTTGGACACTAAGAATGCGTTGTTGTATAACGTTTAACATAACATCCGGGGAGGGGCTAGCTGTGTATAAGAGTGTATCATCTACATAAACAGTTGAAGTCTGAAGTTGTCATACTCTTAGGTTGGAGTCATTAAAACTTGTTTATCAACCACTCCACAAATTTCTTATTAACAAACTATAGTTTTGGAAAGTCGGTGAGGACATCTACTTTGTGCATGACACAAGTAATTTTTCCAGCAATTGTTTACAGACAGATTATTTCACTTATAATTGTCACAAATCTCGCCGAAGATGGTGCCTCTTCCTGTTCGGGCGGCGCTCGGCGGTCGTCGTCGCCGGCCAATTAGCTGCCATCGATTCCCTTTCCGTTTGTTTGTGTTTATTGGGTTTAATTGGGTACACCTGTTTTGAGTTAGTGTTGTTTGTAGGCTATTTAAGGGCACTAGGCCCGCTGGGTATTTGTGCGGGCTTGTTCTCTGTTATTTTGGTGTTGGTGTATAAGTGTTATCTCATTATTTTCCGGACAGTTTTAGTCCTGTGTATTTTGGACGGGTGGTTTCATGAGCCCTAGTGTTGGCATGTCCATGTCTCCGCTGTCATTGGAATAAATAGATTCACGTATGATATTACCTGCTCTCTGTGTTTGACTCCTCCACTGCACCCTTTATAGAAGTCGTAACAATAATTCACTGTATCACAATTCAAGTGGGTCAGAAGTTTAAACACACTAAGTTGATTGTGCCTTTAAACAGCTTGGAAAATTCCAGAAAATGATGTCATGGCTTTAGAAGCTTCTGAGAGGCTAATTGACATAATTTGAGTCGATTGGAGGTGTACCTGTGGATGTATTTCAAGGCCTACCTTCAAACTCAGTGCCTCTTCGCTTGACATCATGGGGAAATCAAAAGAAATCAGCCAAAAATTTAACAACTCAAGTCTGGTTCATCCTTCGGAGCAATTTCCAAACGCCAGAAGGTAACACGCTCATCTGTACAAACAATAAAGCATGTTCGCAAATGGGTCTTCCAAATGGACAATGACCCCAAACATACTTCCAAAGTTGTGGCAAAATGGCTTAAGGACAACAAAGTCAAGGTTTTTGAGTATCCATCACAAAGCCCTGACCTCAATCCTATAGAAAATCTGTGGGCAGAACTGAAAAAGCGTGTGCGAGCAAGGAGGCCTACAAACTTGACTCAGTTACACTAGCTCTGTCAGGAGGAATTGGCCAATATTCACCCAACTTATTGTGGAAAGCTTGTGGAAGGCTACCCTAAATGTTTGACCCAAGTTAAACAATTTAAAGGCAGTGCTACCAAATACTACTAGTGTATGTAAACTTCTGACCCACTGGGAATGTGATGAAAGAAATAAAAGCTGAAATAAATGATTCTCTCTACTATTATTCTGACATTTCACATTTTTTAAATAAAGTGGTGATCCTAACTGACCTAAAACAGGGAATTTTTACTAGGATTAAATGTTAGGAATTGTGAAAAACTGAGTTTAAATGTATTTGGCTAAGGTGTATGTAAACTTCCGACTTCAACTGTAAATGGATGAGAGAGCTTCTTTCTGCCTGACTGATGTTGTTGATGTAAATTGAGAAGAGTGTCGAGCCACTCCTGTGTTTTCTTGCCAGTGTGCTTAGTGTCAGTCTGAGGTCCTGAGCGCTATATAGAGGTTTGATCAAGGATCTCTCTGTACTTTGTTCCGTTCATCTTTCCCTCGAACATGACTAGTCTCCCAGTCCCTGCCACTGAAAAACACCCCTACAGCATGATGCTGCCACCACCATGCTTCACCGTAGGGATTGTGCCAGGTTTCCTCCAGACATGACGGTTGGCATTCAAGCCAAAGAGTTCAATCTTGGTTTCATCAGACCAGAGAATCTTGCTTATCATGGTCTGAGAGTCCTTTAGGTGTCTTTTATAAAACTCCAAGCGGGCTGTCATGTGCCATTTACTGAGGAGTGGCTTCCGTCTGGCCACTCTACCATAAAGGCCTGATTAGTGGAGTGCTGCAGAGATGGTTCTCCTTCTGAAAGATTTTTCCATCTCCACAGAGGAACTCTGGAGCTCTGTCAGAGTGACCGTCGGGTTCTTGGTCACCTCCCTGACCAATGCCCTTCACCCCTGATTGCTCAGTTTGGCCGGGCGACCAACTCTAGGAAGAGTATTGGTGGTTCCAAACTTCTTCCATTATGCGGTATTGTGTGTAGATTGATGAGGGGAAAAAAATATTGAATACATTTCAGAATAAGGCTGTAACGTAACAAAATGTGGAAAAAGTCGAAGGGTCTTGAATACTTTCCCGAATGCACCGTATATACTGTATGCAGTCAAGGATTTAGAATGTATTGTGATTACACCATAAGTAGTTTCCATTGTATGTTGCGACTTTACAAAATAGGAAATTGGAAATGCAAATGACGTATTATGTTTTTTTAATAGGTAAGATACGTTTATTTTGAGGGCATAAGTTGTGTTCTCATTCATTTCTGTTCAGTTCTGTTCACAACTCCAAATCTTTCCTATGAGAACCTTGGCTAAATGAAGTATGAAGTTCTGGTCCTTTTGTGAGGGAGAAACAGAAGATATGCCACAGCAGATGGCTTGACAAACATGGTGACTTGTTGTTGGCCAATATCTTAACTTTGTCCACCATTTCTGTTATTCAGCAGAAATTCCTGGATACAGGAATACATGCTAATACCTTAATGCTATGTTAATGCTACATACAGAATGTCAACAATTAGCCTGCATATCTGCCAAACCTCAGCTTGGGGGAAGCTATAGTCACAACAAAACTCTATAGATAATCTGCAATGAAGAATATGAACACTCTTTACCCTGTGTCATGGTTTTGTTATACTAGCAATGTGTGAGACAGAATGCTAAGCACAATCGCCTTGGATCCATATTCAATACCTCCGACTGTGGCATGGAAATCAGCCTCGCTAACAAAGTTAATCGAGTTGGCCCTTGAGCATTCGCTGCACCTTGGCACGCCACTGTTGCTTTTGTGTAACCAAACGCTAGTAGCCAACGCTACTGTATAGAATTACATCCTATGCCTTGGACTGGCCCAAATAGAGTTCTTTAGATATCGTAAGGTCAGGAACACTGTGATGTGACCTTTAGTACATTCATACAGACAAGATGTCTCTGTCTTTCTCTATATGTGTGAACAGCATACAGCGCATATGAATGACAATGGAGGGAGAAGCAGGGTTGGAGGAATTATCTGTAGTCAGGTTCAGGCAGATGTTATATCCACTGCAATGTTGTCTCACTCTGTTCATTGGCAATGTGCATTGCCCTTTTCTATTACCTGTGCATTTTATTGCAGAACTAGCCCAGGAGAAGTAATTGCTTGCCAGGTATCTGCCTGCATTATCAGTGGCTATGGCATTAACTGCATATAGATAAAGGACATTATGCAGCCATATACTGTGGTGTGTGTGTGTGTGTGTGTGTGTGTGTGTGTGTGTGTGTGTGTGTGTGTGTGTGTGTCATGACTAAAATCCCTACACAGGGATGTGCTAGGCTATCTCATGTTTCGTCTTCTTGCCTCCGTCTGGCACTGCAAGAACAGACAAAGTCAAACTGCTGCTTGCACATATTTGGGAGGATATTTAATTAAAAGTGGATTACAAGAGTGTTGGGTAAACAAAGATCAGATTAACAAATAGACCAACGATGCTTTCCCATTTGCTAATGCAAATTTGACTTGATGGCGGGATTGGTCACGCAGAAGAATAGGCTCTGCCACCCCTCCAGAATATTAAATCCATTCTGGAGCACAAGGTATAGAGTGAGTGACTCACAGAAGTTGTTTAAGCTCCCACCTTATGCCCACTTTGTGTATGTGTGTGTCTCTTCTCACTCCACCCCTCTCTCTCTCTCTCTGTCTTTCTCTCCCTCTGTCTCTCTTTCTCTGTCTCCCTCTCTTAATCTCTCTCTCTCTCTCTCTCACTCTCTCTCTCGCGCTCTCTCGCTCTCTCTCACACAGATTTGCAGAGTTTTGGACACAGCTCGACCTTGCCATGATAGACTGCTAGTGTTCGTGTCTCTTCTCAGAACCCTCCTGACACAAGCCGCAGGAGAAGAAAAGAGGGATAGAGGGAGGAGAAGAGAGAGGGTTGGATTTATCGACTCGGACTTTGGGTTATGTCGTTGCATCAGAGGCTGGATCATAGCGGATGATTAGGCCGCTGGGTGTCAGGGACAACTTATTATAGACCCAGCCCCAAACAGACCTCTCCCCCTCTCTCTCCTCCTCTCATCCCTCACTCCATAGCCAGACACACACTACAGATTCACACAGATAAAACGGTCCCAAGGAAACACATAGAAGAACACTGACAAGGTTCAGGTGAGACAGAGGGCAAACTCAACCTCAAAGAATGGACCATCTGCGAGTACTCACATCTATTCCTGTTGAGTGACATCACTAAGACTGTGGAAGGAACATTAATCAGCGAGAGGTCCTTTGGCCATGGCAGACAGGAAGCATAACCCTTTCTAATCACAATGTAGATTTGAGTTCAGTTCACTCAACTAAATTCTTTCCCGAGCCTTGTCCCTAACCTTGACCCTAAAAACAAACACGTCATCAGGTCGTCAGTTCTGATGACATTACCACGTGTCCATTCTAGCCATCTAACATGAAGGGGAAAAGGGAATAGAATAAAACAATAAAAGTGGACCTTGGAACACAACGGTACACAAAAGGTTGACGCATGCAGGTTTGGATTCCTGAATAATTCAGGGAGAGGCATGAGGGCGAGATGTTTTCTGTGATGCTAACGTGACTCTGTGTTTTCCTAGGCTTTGCTCCTCTGGAACAGAAATAGTCCATCTGTACGTGCACTGTCCCTGGTCCCCTGTGGCTGGGATGTTCACAACATGGAGGGGATGGACTGTGTCTGACACGAGAACCCAAAGATAAAGAAGGGTGAGAGAGAGAAATGGAAGAGAAAGAGAAAAGAGATGGGAGACTAAAGAAAATGATGAGAAGATGCAAATGAGAGAAGTAAAAGCAATGGAGGTGGAAAACAAGTTTTTTTAAACTGAAAGCTATGAATGTAGGTGTGTTAAGATAAGCCCTGAGTGGCATGACTCTTCCTTATTGCAACGCAGCTGGTGTCCACCTCGCACCTCCTCCTCCGTGTGTGTGTGTGTGTGTGTGTGTGTGTGTGTGTAATTCCTCTAAGTGACAGCAGCAGTGATGGCATAAACATTGCTAACTACCCCCCACCACACCACCCATGCATCCCACTCTCTGCATCCAGCGCCCTGGCTTTACAGCGAGGCCTATGCTGCGAGCCCTACACAGACTGTGGAAGGAAGGAGTGTGACAGTTAGAGGGAGAGGAAGGAAGAAGCAGAGGGGGCTACTGTGGGCTGTCACGTTGTGTAAAGTCACAGTTTCCCGTTGTTGGCACTTGTGGGCACTGGGCTGGTGGGCTGAGGGGGGAGAGACAGGCAGGAGGGTAATGTGGTGTGTCACTAATTCAGGGCCAAGGCCCAGTGCTCTGGGTGACAGACACACACACAGCCTTGTTGCAACACACAAATAAATAACTGGACACATGCACACAAGAATAAACACACACATGTACGCAGAGTGTGTGTGTGTGTGCGTGTGCGTGTGCGTGTGCGTGTGCGTGTGCGTGTGCGTGTGTGCGTGTGTGCGTGTGCGTGCGCGTGCGCGTGCGCGTGTGTGTGTGTGTGTGTGTGTGTGGCCACTCTTAAGTGGATATGTAACAGTTTCACATTTCCTTCCACTCCTCTAATTGGGACTCCCCGGGTTTTTGCTCCTGAGATGTGAAGATGGGTGTCAGCCTTTGTGTGTGTGTGTGTGTGTGTGTGTGTGTGTGTGTGTGTGTGTGTGTGTGTGTGTGTGTGTGTGTGTGTGTGTGTGTGTGTGTGTGTGTGTGTGTGTGCCTGTGCGTGCGCGTCTCAGCTCCTCTGCACCACGAAGTGCGAGTGTGTCACCTCTCTCCCGGCGATGTCTCTAATTCAAGAGGAGCTGAGAAGAAGTGAGGGTTAGGTCTCACACCCTGTCACACATCCCCCTCACCTCCCCCTTCCTCCCTCATGCCCTTCATCCCCCTCCACCTTATCCCTCATTCTCTCACTCCGTTCACACAAACAGGGAGTGATTATAGCCACGCCGTCACCCTGTTTACACCTCAAACTGCCACCAATTACCACGCGGTGAGGTGACATCCGACACGACACTCTCTATACGACACCTGAAGCTGCATGGCGGCACGGCTTCACACAGGGCCCGTGTTCCCAATACCTGACAACGGAACCTTTATATCCTTCCTTCCTCCTTTCCTCCCTCCTTTCCTCTCTCCCTTACTGATTCTCTCTAGAACCTGCCTGGTTGGAGTATGGGTCTATATGTCTTTAATGGTGGAATAAAAGGTAACTTGGCCTACATGGTGGAATAAAGGGTAACTTGGCCTACATGATGGAATAAAGGGTAACGTGGCCTACATGATGGAATAAAGGGTAATATGGCCTACATGATGGAATAAAGGGTAACTTGGCCTACATGGTGGAATAAAGGGTAACATGGCCTACATGATGGAATAAAGGGTAACTTGGCCTACATGATGGAATAAAGGGTAACTTGGCCTACATGATGGAATAAAGGGTAACTTGGCCTATGTGATGGAATAAAGGGTAACATGGCCTACATGGTGGAATAAAGGGTAACATGGCCTACATTATGGAATAAAGGGTAATATGGCCTACATGGTGGAATAAAGGGTAACTTGGCCTACATGATGGAATAAAGGGTAACATGGCCTACATGGTGGAATAAAGGGTAACATGGCCTACATGATGGAATAAAGGGTAACATGGCCTACATGGTGGAATAAAGGGCAACATGGCCTACATGATGGAATAAAGGGTAACTTGACCTACATGGTGGAATAAAGGTTAACATGGCCTACATGATGGAATAAAGGGTAATATGGCCTACATGGTGGAATAAAGGGTAACTTGGCCTACATGATGGAATAAAGGGTAATATGGCCTACATGATGGAATAAAGGGTAATATGGCCTACGTGATGGAATAAATGGTAACTTGGCCTACATGATGGAATAAAGGGTAATATGGCCTACATGATGGAATAAATGGTCATATGGCCTACATGATGGAATAAGGGGTAATATGGCCTACATGATGGAATAAGGGGTAATATGGCCTACATGGTGGAAAAAAGGGTAACATGGCCTACTTGGGCAGGTAATGAAAACTAGAGTCACTCATGATAGCAGGATCAGTCCATCTAAGGTGGGGGTGGAAGATGGGGGGGGGGGGGGGGGGGGTAAGGGAGATGGCCTGGGCCGGGCATGAGAATGGAGGTGACACTAGGGTTGGTTCTAAGAGGTCAGGGGTTATAGTCACTCAGTGTGTTCCTTTTTGAGAGGGGATGGTGGGATAAAGAGCTGTGTCTGTGGTGAGAGGTGTGATTAATGTGGTCGGGCAATGGGTTGGGCAGCCAGCAGTGTGTCCACTGAGTCAGAGCAACACACACACTCGCATACATACACACCTGGCCTGAGCTGAATGGGGACCGGGGAAAAAAGATGTCAAGCTGGAGGGGAGCATTTTAATGTGTTTGTGTGTGAGAGAGACAGAGAAGCATGAGAGAGAGAGAGAGAGAGAGAGTGTATGTGTGTGTGTGTGTGTGTGTGTGTGTGTGTGTGTGTGTGTGTGTGTGTGTGTGTGTGTGTGTGTGTGTGTGTGTGTGTGTGTGTGTGTGTGTGTGTGTGTGTGTGTGTGTGTGTGTGTGTGTGTGTGTGTGTGTGTGTGTGTGTGTGTGTGTGTGTGTGTGTGTGTGTGCATGACTGAGTGTGTTAATGAGCTGACCTGTTCGGTCCACCTGCTCTCCCCAGCTGCCCAGCCTGAGATGGAGTCACATGCCGTAAATATCTGGTGGAGAGTCCATAGGGCTTTCCCTCGCTTTCACCTCCCTCTCTCTCACATCTCTCTCTCTCTCCTTTCCTCGCTCTCTCTTTCTCTTCCATCTCCATTTCTGCTCTTCTTTCTCACTGTCCTCTCTCTCCCTCTCCGTCCATCTCTTGTATGTATAATCTATTTCCTCTATCGCTCCACTATCATTCTCTTATCTCTTTCTTCTCTCCTCTCACATTGCCCCAAGCCTCGAGACCGAAACGCAACATTGACCAGCGAAGCCATCCAAATACCATCCTTCTCATATCTCAGGAAACTTCCCTAGCTCTCCTTCAAACCTGCAGGCCTGTTGTGCCCACATATACATCTACACATAGTTCAGTGGTATAAATAGCTATGAGTCGCTAGGCTAGCCCGGAAAGTTTGCCAACATCAGGGCAGATAGCGCGGCCCCTGCTCTGGTTCCATACATCACACAGTGGTTAGGGAGGTCTTGCATAAGACGCTACAGTAGTGCTTCATCTGAAGGTCTCCAGTCTAGAAACTACTTGTGAATATTATGATGGAGTTTGTCAACAAAATTAAATATGTTTCATTCTTAATATATATTCATAGGTCCTATAAGGCATACAAACACAAAGGCATGTCCATCACCAATTCTGATCCTGCTTACGTCAACTGGCATATCCTTGTTATAATAAATCATACAGAAAAACATACCTGATTTACAACCCACTGTTTCCATAAGTCCTGCATGTATGGCAGTGACGCTATTAAAAGAGCACTTTGTCAGCCTCTTTAAATAAAAGCCTCTCTCCTCTTTACAAGGGCTGAGGTAAGAGCTGTAGCTGATATTACACACACTGAAACATCCTGTCCTGATCTGGAGTCCTGCGCTGGAGTCCTGCTCTGGTGTCCTGCTCGCCACTATTCCTCTGTGGCCATGTCACATTTGTTACGGCTGAGGGGACACACACCACTACACTACACTGCCGCACACACATACACAGACACACACCTCCGTTCCAGGTTAACGACCCCGGAGCTGGACGAGGAGAGACTGCTGGACGTCCACAGGAGCATGAGAGGGACAAACGCATCACTTCCTCTTTGTTAAATCTTAATGTTCCACTGGCCCAATTCCCCACGTACGTAAGTCTGCCAAGTCCTTTTACTGTGTGTGTGTGTGTGTGTGTGTGTGTGTGTGTGTGTGTGTGTGTGTGTGTGTGTGTGTGTGTGTGTGTGTGTGTGTGTGTGTGTGTGTGTGTGTGTGTGTGTGTGTGTGCGTGCGTGCGTGCGTGCGTGTGTGTGTGCGTTCCAGTGTGTCTCTGTAATAACTGACACGGAAAGGCCACTGCGTAGGAGACCTGTGTGTGTGTGTGTGTGTCCGTGCATGTGGGCGCAAGTTCAGAAGAGGGAAATAGAGAGAGAAAGCCTGTGTGTGTATGCCCATGTGAGCCGCCTTTATGCAAGGCAGGTGAAAAGAGGCAAATTGGGCAGTTCCATCATGCGGCGCAGGAAGGCCTGGTGACATGCTGATCAGGTGTGCATGCATAATGGCCTCCAAAAATAAGTCCTGTTTTGAATAATACCCCCCAAAATCCTGCGGTTTCCACTCAGTCCGGCCGGGATCTCATCAATCTTTACAATGAATGGAAATCAGAGACATAGACTGCAGAGAGGGGACTCCACGGAGTACACGTACAGTTCATCTCTCTCTCTCTCTCTCTCTCTCTCTCTCTCTCTCTCTCTCAATCCCCTTTTCACCTTTTCACTTCCGTCCCTTTCTCTCTTTCTCCTCTCTGTCTCTATCCCTCTCTAGTCTACTTTCACAGAGAATGCTTACTCAAGGTGCGGAGAGAGGCAGAGGGTTTTTACATCCAGGTAGGAGGTGATATAATTGTCTTCCCTTACATCAATGGTGTCTTCATCTAAAATATGGATTTAGTTTTCTCTCCCAGAATAACACATTAGGTTTATGTTCATTTTAAGGAAAAATATGATTACTGAATCAGAGAAACATACTGGGTATTGTCTTGATTATAATATTATAATGAGAGAGAGAGACAGAGAGAGAGGGTGTAATTAATGCATATTCCAATGTTGACAAGCTGAATGGAATAGTTTATTACACAACTACAACATGGTGAAAGATAGAGTAAATATATACTTATTTCATTCAGTAATTAGATATTATTATCAGGAGTGAATTATGAAATATACATTATTTTCACTTAGACGCCTGGCTATTGTGATTGAAGAACAGGATGAGCAGTCACATCTTTTCACAGGATAACCAGCAAAACAACCACCGTAACACTTAGTAAGTCATCTGTAGACATGGGCTGCTTTCTGTTCAGGCCACTGGATGGATGGAAGATAGTATGATGAGTGAGGGAGGACAGGAGGGAAAGTGTGTTGGATGAGATGAAAAAGGGACAAGAGGAAGAGAGAAGGAAAGTTGGAGTGGAGAAAGAGAGATTGAAAAGAGAGGAGGAGAGGTGAAGGGGAGAGGGGGATAGAAGGAATGGAGGAGTGCAGTGTCAGGCCATCTCTGTGTGTAAGCATATCATTCTCTGGAGGTGATTGAGCACCTCTGCCCTGATCCCATCATAATGAGCACGCAATGGAGGGAAGCAAACTTCCCCACCACAAACTTCCCAAATTATTTAGAGTCCCAAGGAAAATTACAATACGCTCCAATCCACCTTCTCGTTATGGGATGAAAAATAATGAAATTCTTTGTGACAGCCTTCCAACCCCTAGCCTGGTATAATGATTTTTTTTTCTCCTCTCCTGGTGAATTTGTCTATTTTTTCCGCTCCTAGTATCTGGGTACATCTGTTTTGCATGAGATGCATAAAATGACAGGATTTAGACAGCCAGTGCGTCTAGTGACAAAGATTACTGTCAACCACCTTCCTCAGTTAATTCATCATTGGCAATGGTCCGCTTCCTTCTCTGGTCTCTTAGCAACAGCCTATCCCTTGGCGGGGGCTCGGACACGTGTGTGAGTGTGCCACACTACTCTTCAGCACACCTTTTACATAAAAATAAGACCATCATTTCAACTTTACATTTTTATTGTATTAACATAAAATATTGGGCATATTGCATTGAAATTCATGTCCCAGGAATTTGATTCTACTAGCCATTATGCAGTGCTTATACTTGTTAATCGTGGATGCATGAATATAAGAAAAAAAAGATTTGCCTTGGATATTAGTTTTCCTCTGCGACAGGATGGAGAACTTTGCAATAACAGGCGAGGGAGGGGGAGTCACCTCTTAACATGCAAATCACCTGGGCGGGGTATCTGATGGATGACTGTACTCCTGCCTCTTAAAACATGGCTTCTTCACCAGGAGTTTGGGTAGAGGAGAAAAGGTTGGCTGGAAACAAGCCCAAACAACAAGAGAACAAACTACACCCATTCTCCAATATAGTTGAATGACAGGGAGGCAAAAGTAGGACAGGTGCGACAGTAGGACAGGTAGGACAGTCATCTGAAAATGTGCTGTTCTGGTAGTAGCCCACTAATTGAACTGGGTCACATAGAAATGGTTAGGAGTGATTCAAACAAATAGCATGGCCTCTGCTGGCCTTAGTGTCTGTTCAGTCATTTGACACACCTGGTTGATATATTCACATATAATCCTTGACCGCAAATATGCGGCCACACATTTCATACTAGAGCCAAATAAGCAAACAAAAAAGAAGGTATCCCTGTAAAGTGGATGTCATCTGCTTTACCATGCAAACACATGATCACACAGTGGTTAAACAGGGGGTTAAGTGGTCTGGTTTATCTCATTTCCTGATGTGCTTCTCAGTGTCAGGTGCATTGAACAGAGTCCAGTGAGCAAAGTTAACATGTCTTGCTGCTAGCAGCTCAATGGGAACCTGGGATATGAGAACATGCACAAACACCGATGTGATTAACTTACACAGAAACACAGTGGTACCACCTTTCCACTCTCGTTCATTTCCTCTCTTCTCCTCTCCTCTCCTCTTCTCTTCTCTTCTCTTCTCTTCTCTTCTCTTCTCTTCTCTTCTCTTCTCTTCTCTTCTCTTCTCTTCTCTTCTCTTCTCTTCTCTTCTCTTCTCTTCTCTTCTCTTCTCTTCTCTTCTCTTCTCTTCTCTTCTCTTCTCCTCTCCTCTCCTCTCCTCTTCTCCCCTCATTGTAATGTTACTGCACACAACTTTATCTCGCCTGAAAAGGTGAAGCCATGAATGATCTCTCCAATTTAAAAGCACTCAACCCTCACACCCCCAGAAATGAATATTTTGCATATATTCATGCAACAATGATTCAATTTGAGGATATTATTTGCAAACAGTGCCTGGATTCTCCACAGCATTAATAACAGAATCGCGGCCGATATCACAGCAATAACATTTTTTATTTATTCTGACATGTTTAGAATGAACCGGCGCGATTAATTAAAAAGTAAACAATGAAAGATAAATGAGATGGAGAACGAAGAAAGAGAGAGAGGGAAAATAAAGAGTAAGAGGGCTCATTGCCGGATTGGTCTGGTGTTTGTTTGTAGTTTCCAATGTCCTGATTATTTGCTAATTGCTAAACTTTGAAAACCAAACTCCTGTAAAGGATTCATTCATGTGCCCTCGCTCTCTTTCAGGGCTGTCTAACTTTTATCATAGCTAGAAAGGAAATATACAGAAAAAATGAATATTTACATGTCAGTAGCTAGGTTTCCATCCAATTGGTGACAACTATTCTAAAATCCACATAAAGACAATATGCACATTTTCCCACCAGAGATGTTTCCATCAAATTGACATGTTGCAGATAAAAGGCTGTGTGATGACGTAGTGCACATGAAAATACATTTTACTGTTAAATTCCCATGTACCAAATAAAAAATACAAGTTGCAGGGGTTTCCATTTAATGATGGTTTAGTCACAAAAAAATATTGAATGTGCCCACTCTGGTCTTGGCACGTGCGCATGCGTATAGTCTACATGATGAGATTATTATGGACAAAAGAGGGAGATTATTTGTATTTGTCAAACGGCAGCCGCGCATCGATCATCATGTCACCAGAATAAGAACCTGGATATTTATTGGAAAGCAGCATCAAGCTCATCACCGTGCACGTTCACCACGCAGTGAAGTTCATCATAACGCATTTGTAGCCTAATAAAACGGCACGCTTTCCAGAGTCGTAGTGGGAGAACCACATAACATCTTATCACATTGACTCCCTGTTTACTTCGATATGATGGTTATTATATCAATGTTTGCGTTTCCATCGACTTTTCTCCCATAATTCATTTCACCGACACAGAAAGGTCCCACCTTCTCCCGCTTATTTTGTTTTGTCGACATTTGGAAAGCTTACAGATAACTGTTCTGTTTCCATCAAGCCTGTCATTAAAAAGAATGATCTGACATGTACTCGCATACAAAGGTTAGATGGAAACCTGGTTAGTCTTCAAATCATTTAGCTTCTTAAAGTACATAATATTGACAGAAATTTCCCCTTGACATCTTTGTTTTCATGAGTCCCCATAATGATTTGCCAGTCCTAAAATGGGGAGCGGGGTTGATTGTATTGCAATAAATCATGGTAACACAACAACAAAACAAATCAGAGTTATGAATCTGAAAAGCCAATGAAAGCATTGTATCTGCTTTAGAACAATCCCCATTGTATCTTCTTTATACCTCAAAGAATGATACGTGTATATAACCTTTGCAGTCTTAAACTTTGATGTTAGGTTATTTAGGCCTTGTGTACTTAACACAGCCCAGTGTCTACTAAGGCCATGGATGGAGTCATCCTCACCCCACATCCCTAACGATTCATACATGGAGATCCTGTAATCACAAAATCATTGACTCAATAACAGACAGCTGCACTTGGTTGTGTGGTTCGATGTGTTCAATATCAGTAAGCCTCTATCTTACAAAAAGAAACATTTGGAAGTAGCAAAAATAATTTGCATATGACTAATACCGCACCTGTTCCATAAACAGAGTCATAGGATGTTTTCATCCGTTGTGTAACTACGGCTCCAATTGAGGGGCGCCACGAGTGGTTCGCTTGGGGCCGAGACCCCGTCGCTAAGAGGGTTAAAACAAAAACAAACATCGGAATCCAAAATGGCCGCTTGTGGTTAAGCCAGCCACAGTTCAGGCCAAGTTAATCCCCACCATTACGGAACTGAGAGAGAGTAGAGTGTTTTAAACAGCTCACTCCTCTCTGGCTGTGACCTGGAGAGTCAACAACGCTAGAGGAATCAGCCACTGAGCTAATTCATCAGGTCTTTAGAGGCATGAGAGGAGACTAATTCCGTATGCATTTGGGCAAACATCTGTTTTGTTTGCTGTTGTTGTTTGTTTTTTTGATACCACTCAGTTCACGAGTTGAAAGCAAAGTGGAAAATACACACAGAAAAACAGTCCATCATATAAAAGCACCAATATCCACATCTACATTTGCTGGGTAATGTGGGTGTAATGTTGATGTGGGAGAAAAAAAAGTTTGCCTCGGTGATGGGATGGAATCTAATCAATCAGATTAATGATCAGCAAAATTGGTGAATCATTTGGTTTCAGGGCATTGTAGCAGAAAGATATAATCCTCTACCTCCTCCATTGCTCTGCCAGGAAATATGAATCGTAAGTCTTTGTGTGCGTTTGTGTGTGTGTGTGTGCCTACATGCACGCCTGTGTGTGTTTGTGTGTGCGTCTGTGTGTCCGTGTGTGTGTGTTCGTGTTCGTGTGTATTCCTATGTGTGCGTGTAACAGAGAGACATAGGACTTTAGAGAAACTCTCTGTATGAGTCTGTTTCCTGTGTCATTAGTCTAGAACCTGTCTAATGATGATCCCACTGGAACACACACACACACGCAATGAGTGCCTTATACACGATAGGCATGTGACGTATGTACCTATGTGAATATGTAAATGTCCTAACTCATGGCAGGTATTGTCTCTGGGCAGTAATGTGCGTACACAGGGACATGAAAGGGAGAGAGGGCCCACATACGTGTGCTTGAGAGCGATATGGGATAACACACAACGACGGTTCTGCATGTCTGTAGAAGAGGAAAACGGGCCAGAAATGGAGAGAGCGAGAGAGGGAGAGATGGGAGGGTTGGAAGATGGAATGAGGTGTGGGAAAGAGGGAGGCTGAGAGAAAGGAGCGAGTGAGGAGAAGCGAGGAGGGTGTGCATTTGAGGCTTTTTCTAGGCTGAATAAAGAGATGTCTCACTTGAAAAATAGCCAGGTGGGTGAATTTGACTACCTCAGCCATTTGGAACACCCTGAAGAGAGAGAAAACACAGAGAGAGGCGGGGCCAAGGAGCTTGAGGACAGCAACGACCTCTGGTTGTCATAGTGGAGAGACATAGAAGGTTATAGAGAAGCGTAAGGTGGACATACAGATGTAGGATCTTCATTTGAGCCAGGTTTCCACAGCAGGAGAATAATCCTGCAGCAACAGGAAGTGTGAATTATTATGTGGATTATAATTCATGGACACTTTTGTAGGGATTGATGCATTTTTCATAAGGGGAAATCAAGTCTGAAATTACAAACTCCAGAAGCCTTTTTAAACATCAAACACACTACAAGTTTTACATTTCTTGCATTGCAAGAAAGTTATCCTGCAACATGGGGATCAAATTAAGATCATACATCTGTAGAGGGTATAAAAGGATAGGAACATACCCCTTCATTGAATTTCTCAATTTTGACCAGGTTAAATACATTATTGATTGATTTCATGAAAGTAAACTATAGGATGGAGCTATAGTTAAATTCAACTACAATATATATTTAAAAATGCTTTGCTTGTGGTGCTGGAATAATGTCATACTGTATATTACTTGTCTTGGAAATCCGGTACCCATTGTGACTGACAACGGTCCGCAGTTTGTGGCTACTCGCCTCTAATACCTTACAGGCTTGTAGTCTAATTTTGATTTCCTGGACAGAGTGCCTTTATTGAATTGGTTCTGTTTTTGCTGTTTTCTTGTCAGATTTGTGCAGTGAAATGTGTTGTTTTACAGGGTCAGCCATAGTAGTACAGCTCCCCTGGAGTGCTTTGCTCATGGGCACATCGACTGATCTTCACCTTGTCCGCTCCGGTATTTAAATCAGAGACGTTTTGGTTACTTGCCCAACACTCTAACCGCTAGCTTACCAGCCGCCCTTCAAGATGACCCCAGCTGAAGTGCTCACCAATGTTTACGAATCTGTATGATATGGCATCAGCACAGTTTTAACTGTCATTCATACTTACAGTGTAAATATGTAAACCACTGTAGTGGAAGGGATCTGAAATTACTCTGCCATGTGCCTCAGTTACGAAATTAATAAACAGAGTCACAGAAGCGGAACGAGTTCGACAATGCCAGCCTCTCTCCCTCTCTCTTTCTCTCTATGTCCCTCCCTCTTTACCCTTTATTCCCAATCTCAATGTGCTCTTTTACGTGCATCCACTCTCTCCCTCCCTCTCTTTCTCTTTTATCCCTCTATACTGTACCTCTATACTGTATCTTTCACCCTCTCTCTCTCTGTCTCTCTCTCTCTCTCTTTCCTTCTCTCTCTTCTCCTACTCCTTCCCTCTCTATCTCTTCCTCTCTCTCTCTAATATCTCTGCCACCAGTACTCTATTGGGGCCTAATAAGGCTCAATTACACAGGGCTCTTTCATTCATTAGAGACAGGCCCGGCTCTTTGTGGACTCATAATAAACACTAACACGGAGAAATAGCAAGGCCGGCTTACTTATGAACCCGTTAATAACGAGCTGCTTGATGAAAATAGCTTCTTCAGCAGCCTGTCCGCTGAACAAACAAACTGAATAGGGAAGAGCTGGCTAGTTAGCCTCTGTGACTGAGACAAAGCTGAGGAGAAATGACAAGTGCTAGCAATTAACGCATCCTCCTCAACAAGGTAACCCTATACATCTTTGTCTATTTCAATCACCCAGGACCGCAGTTTGGTGCCGAATTAAAGCAGACGATGTCATCAATTTCCCTTAACCTATTTATATTGTTCTGTGTTGGTGCATCCGTGATCGATTGTTTTTGTCATCCTATTAAAAGCGATGTCGCTGTGAGCGTTTGACTGAAGTGGAAAGCTGCTGGTGAGGTCCTGGGGTGGGTGAACCATGGCTATCTCTGCCAGCTGTGTGTATGTGTGTGTGTGTGTGTGTGTGTGTGTGTGTGTGTGTGTGTGTGTGTGTGTGTGTGTGTGTGTGTGTGTGTGTGTGTGTGTGTGTGTGTGTGTGTGTGTGTGTGTGCGTGTGCGTGCGTGCATTTGTGTGGAGCTTAAAGCTACAATATGTAACTTTTTGGGCGACCTGACCATTCACATAGAAATGTGTGTTATAGATACCTCATTCTCATTGAAATCAAGTCTAAGAAGTGGTAGATCTGTTCTATGTGAGCTATTTCTCTTGCTTGTTTTGTCACATTAACTGAAATTAGGCAAACTATTCGAATTTTAGAAACCAGGAAATGGCGGAGCGGTTTCTTCATAGCGCATCTTTAATGAGGCTGTGAGTTTACAGGCCCAACACTGGCTTATGGTGTAATGTGTGAGTGTTATTGGAGAAAAATGTGGCGCGGAAGAGGTGAAGAGGGTTCCCACACACTACCGAACACTAATGTGAATAGACAATAATCCTCATAATGTCACTTGCCACAACATACAGATACACTAACACAACACACAATACACAGGTAACTGCACCATAAAACATACACTGCCACAATACACACCATCACATCACACAACAGCTCAATCTCCAATCCCAGGCCTGTATAATGTATTGTATTTTTACAATTGTTTTTATGACTCCAACAAGTGAACTAGCAGTATTCCCCTGTGTGAAAGTGAACAGTGAGCACTATGTACTGGTCAATCAGCATGACTGTATTCATTCAAAACCCTGCTCCTCTCTCCATCTCCTTTCTCTCTATCCCCCTTCCTCTCTTTCTCTCTCTCTCTCCGGCTCATAGTATAGTGTCATAGAGCCGTACCGACAGCCGAGATTGCCGGCCGAGCCGAGCTTGTCTGCCGCGATGAAAGATGGCACGGTGCCGGCGCTTGGGGGACGATCGCCCCCCGTGACACGCACACGCGGCCGTCCGCTCTCTCCTTCGCTCCCGAAATGGTCTCTGCCTCCGCTAATTTACATAATACACTTCTGACACCTTTACTTTATTCATCAATCACAGCAGCTTCTCCTGGTGTGGATTTTGTCTGAGCATGTCGCACCTCCATCAGGCACAAAAGATTCTCACAGGTTTTTTTCCCTCTGCTTTTTCTTCTATTGCTTGTATTTTCTCTCCTTCATTTCAAAGATACAAAGTTTATGAAATGACAGGAGCCAGATAATGAAAACAACAATGCAAAATGTACTCCAGCAGGTCACATTCCTGGATTTTCTCCCCTGTTTTGTTTCTTCTTTCTTCTTGTTTTCTCTCGCTCCTGTCGTCCCTACCTCATCCCCCTTTTAGTGTACTTCTACCATCTGTCTGGAGTTCACACTCCTCTCCTCTGCTTTCATCAGTAGCCTCTTCACAGTGCCTGGGCCACCTAGCAGATTCCATCTCCATCCCTCGGTACCAGCCGTCAAACAAACCCACTGCTCCTCTACATACGCTTACAATCCCTAAAGTCAATTTGGTGTCTAGCTCCTCTAGTATACGCCTGTGTCTGCTGTCTTATGTTTTTCTAAAATAACAGCTTTTCCTCAGAAAAATTATCCTTTGAAAAAAAATTCATGCAATTCATTCCAGTTTCATCTCAGCCAAGAAGCTATTATGATTAGATGGCCCTTATAATACAAAAGAAAATGCATAAGTACATCCCCCGCAGTATCTTACTTGTCTGACAACACACACGAATCAGGTTTGAACAGGGTTGGGTGGGTAACATTCAAAATGTAATCTTTTACAATTACTAGCTACATGTCCAAAATTGTATTCAGTAATGTAACTTTTGGATTACCCGAACTCAGTAACGTAATCTGATTACTTTCATTTACTTTTAGAATACTTTCCCCTTAAGAGGCATCAGAATAAGATGAAAAGGATCCATCAAACACATTTGGTGTGTCATCACAGTGGTCTCTGACTGGCGGTCAGACTCACTCAGGTGGAACAAACTTAAACTTGCTCCATTTTTCAATGCTAAATTGAAAAAATAAAAAGGTCTGATCATGTATTTTTTTGCAAACATCCTTTCTGAATGTAAAAGTAATCTAAGAAGTAATCATCTAGTTTTTCAAAAGTAATGTCTCTGTAATCTGATCACATTATTTTAGCTGGTAACGTACCTAATTAGAGTTACAGTTTTTTTGTAATCGGAATTACATGCAACACCAATTACCATGGGACTTCAAGTGCATGCAATATTGTGTGTAAATACAATTACACACAGAGGACGGACTATTGCACCTTAGGATTGGTCTGCAGGGCAGAGATGTTTAAGCCATTGTACAGAGGGGGGAGGCAGGGTGGGGGCATTACAATGCATACCTGGGTGTTCTGTCCATGAACCTGCCCCTGCCCGTGCCCGTGCCCGTGCCCGTGCCCGTGCCCGTGCCCGTGCCCGTGCCCCTGCCCCTCACACACTGAGTGATACCTCTGAACCCAGCCAACAGTGTAATTACCCAGCAGGCCAGTCAGCCGGACGGAAACACAGTCTGAACGATTCTTCTGCACTAGATAGCTAACAGCGTTAGCATCAACATCGTCAGCACAGGGACCCCCGGACCTCTTGTCCTACGCACAACGGAAACATCCAGAAGAGGGATTTCATGTCACAACGGTGATACTAGAATGCATGCAGGGCAAACAAACAAAGAAAACAACCCATAATTGAGCAACACTCAAAGCACGCTGAACTGGACTTGAAGCTATGGAATGTTCCAGATCCTCGCAGGCTACCAGATAACTTTGACTTCAGAACAGTTTGGAGGAATTCTGCGACCCAGCGTGCACAACCCTCTACCTCTACTCTCTTCCTATCCTCCCTCCTTTTCTCCCTCTCCCTGTGGAAAATTAGCGCTCTCCTCCCACTGCAGGTGGTGGAAGGAGGGATAGCAGGATGGAGAGGTGGAGGGGCAGAGGAGTGTGGAGTGGTTGATTTATCTGAGGCTGTCAGGCCCAATGAGGGATTGGGAGGAGGGTGTGGGGGTTGGGTGCCCGAAGGGTGGCGTCTCCTCCTTGGCCCCTGGGCTGGCATGGAGGCAGCCCCTCTCTCTCATTAGGGGGAGCGGTACGATGCGGTGGAATGCAGTTCAAAGTGACATTCACGCTCTCTTCCCCGCTCACACAGGCACACAGATGACAGCCTGCACCACTTAAAAGGCAGCACTCTCCTTCTCAGGGCCGGGGAAAACGTAAATGTATTACATTAGCTTTGGCAGATATCAATATGATACCTATACAGACTCCATCACCTCAGAGCCCACCCCCATCTTTACCTCCCCCCGCCTCCCCACCACACACAACACATCCTCGTCAGCTCTCTTCATCACCTCATCCTGCTACCCACCCCCTCGTTTCCGATGTCGACACACCCTCTCACTGCTGCCACCACCACTCACACCCTCCCACTGCTGCCACCACCACTCACGCCCCCCCCACTGCTGCCACCACCACTCACACCCCCCCACTGCAGCCACCACCACTCACACCCCCCCACTGCTGCCACCACCACTCACACCCCCCCATTACTGCCAACACCACTCACCCCCCACCCCCAACTGCTGCCACCACTACTCACACCCCCTCACTGCTGCCACCACCACTCACACCACCTCACTGGTGCCACCACCACTCACCACTCACCCCCCCCCCCCACCCCCCCCCCCCCCCACTGCTGCCACCACCACTCACACCCCTCACTGCTGCCACCACCACTCACACCCTCCCACTGCTGCCACCACCACTCACGCCCCCCCACTGCTGCCACCACCACTCACACCCCCCCCACCTGCAGCCACCACCACTCACACCCCCCCACTGCTGCCACCACCACTCACACCCCCCCACTGCTGCCACCACCACTCACACCCCCCCCACTACTGCCAACACCACTCACCCCCCCACCCCCCACTGCTGCCACCACCACTCACACCCCTCACTGCTGCCACCACCACTCACACCACCTCACTGGTGCCACCACCACTCACCCCCCCCACCCCCCCACTGCTGCACCACCACTCACACCCCTCACTGCTGCCACCACCACTCACACCCCCTCACTGCTGCCCACCACCCACTCACAACCCCTCACTGCTGCCACCACCACTCACACCACCTCACTGCTGCCACCACCACTCACACCCCCTCACTGCTGCCACCACCACTCACACCCCCCCACTGCTGCCACACCACTCACAACCCCTCACTGCTGCCACCACCACTCACACCCCCTCACTGCTGCCACCACCACTCACAACCCCTCACTGCTGCCACCACCACTCACAACCCCTCACTGCTGCCACCAACACTCACACCACCTCACTGCTGCCACCACCACTCACAACCCCTCACTGCTGCCACCACCACTCACAACCCCTCACTGCTGCCACCACCACTCACAACCCCTCACTGCTGCCACCACCACTCACACCACCTCACTGCTGCCACCACCACTCACAACCCCTCACTGCTGCCACCACCACTCACACCACCTCACTGCTGCCACCACCACTCACACCCCCTCACTGCTGCCACCACCACTCACACCCCCCCACTGCTGCCACCACCACTCACAACCCCTCACTGCTGCCACCACCACTCACAACCCCTCACTGCTGCCACCACCACTCACACCACCTCACTGCTGCCACCACCACTCACACCCCCTCACTGCTGCCACCACCACTCACAACCCCTCACTGCTGCCACCACCACTCACACCCCCTCACTGCTGCCACCACCACTCACACCCCCTCACTGCTGCCACCACCACTCACACCCCCCACTGCTGCCACCACCACTCACAACCCCTCACTGCTGCCACCACCACTCACAACCCCTCACTGCTGCCACCACCACTCACACCACCTCACTACTGCCACCACCACTCACACCCCCTCACTGCTGCCACCACCACCCACAACCCCTCACTGCTGCCACCACCACTCACAACCCCTCACTGCTGCCACCACCACTCACAACCCCTCACTGCTGCCACCACCACTCACACCCCCTCACTGCTGCCACCACCACTCACAACCCCTCACTGCTGCCACCACCACTCACACCCCCCCCACTGCTGCCACCACCACTCACAACCCCTCACTGCTGCCACCACCACTCACAACCCCTCACTGCTGCCACCACCACTCACAACCCCTCACTGCTGCCACCACCACTCACACCACCTCACTGCTGCCACCACCACTCACACCCCCTCACTGCTGCCACCACCACTCACAACCCCTCACTGCTGCCACCACCACTCACACCCCCTCACTGCTGCCACCACCCCTCACACCCCCTCACTGCTGCCACCACCACTCACACCCCCCCACTGCTGCCACCACCACTCACAACCCCTCACTGCTGCCACCACCACTCACAACCCCTCACTGCTGCCACCACCACTCACACCACCTCACTGCTGCCACCACCACTCACACCTCCTCACTGCTGCCACCACCACTCACAACCCCTCACTGCTGCCACCACCACTCACAACCCCTCACTGCTGCCACCACCACTCACAACCCCTCACTGCTGCCACCACCACTCACACCCCCTCACTGCTGCCACCACCACTCACAACCCCTCACTGCTGCCACCACCACTCACACCCCCTCACTGCTGCCACCACCACTCACAACCCCTCACTGCTGCCACCACCACTCACAACCCCTCACTGCTGCCACCACCACTCACAACCCCCCCACTGCTGCCACCACCCCACCCCCCCCCCACCCCCCCACTGCTGCCACCACCACACCCCCCCCCCACCCCCTCACTGCTGCCACCACCACTCACAACCCCTCACTGCTGCCACCACCACTCACAACCCCTCACTGCTGCCACCACCACTCACACCCCCCCACTGCTGCCACCACCACACCCCCCCCCCACCCCCTCACTGCTGCCACCACCACTCACACCCCCTCACTGCTGCCACCACCACTCACACCCCCCCACTGCTGCCACCACCACTCACACCAAATATGTAGTTTTGCTCTTTGAGAGGTTTTAATGAACAGTTAGTGCAGGAAGGCTTGTAAGGTGGTGGGACGAAAGCATCTTTCAGAGAAACTTTGCCACCGCAGCACAGGCCCCATCGTTTAATCTTTAATCGACTCCTGAAACATTTATAATGAACACTCAATGAGATGTAGAAGTCAGGAACATATAGATATAACTGGAATCATTCCATTGGCATTTGGACTGAATTTCCATCTCTAATTTAAAAAAAAGAAAAAAAAAGAGAGAGACATACTGTATGCGCATATTTCATGACAGGCTTTTGGCTATATGTAACATGTAGATAAAGATGTACAGATGGATCCTACAATAAACATTATATAGACTACAATTTTACCATCTGATACACCAATTTAAGCCAGCCTACATTATAGGCTGCCATCCATTCCTCGTGGACCAGACACGGAGGCAAGCTTAATTTCAAAGTCAGCAGTGCCATAGCTATAGACATTTCCCTAAAACCCATTAAAACTAATAAGCATGCAATTACAAGAAATAAGCCCAGGAAATATACATATCAAAACACAGGAGCTGTCATATTGCATGTATCAGGCTCCTCATTCCAACCATGTGGTCCAGGATTATAATAAGTGTGTTTCTCTGTAGAAAGCAGATTCATGACTGAAGAGTACTGTACGTAAGTAGTGTAAGTAGTGCTCACTAATGAGCTGGTCATAATGATCTGTTTTAGAGGCACAGATAGTTGTCTTCATTTGACACAATAGGAATATCACATTATGTTGTGTGTGTGTGTGTGTGTGTGTGTGTGTGTGTGTGTGTGTGTGTGTGTGTGTGTGTGTGTGTGTGTGTGTGTGTGTGTGTGTGTGTGTGTGTGTGTGTGTGTGTGTGTGTGTGTGTGTGTGTGTGTGTGTGTGTGTTGGCAGTGGTGGGAAGGGTCAAACGAAAGCTGTCAAAAAAGCATTCAAAAGGGATGCAGGAATAAAGGAGATGTGTTGATTTCCCTCTGACCCTTTCCCATTCACTCTGTCCCTCGTCATCTATGTCCCGCTACTTACTCACTCTCTCTCTCTCTCTCTCTCTCGCTCTCTCTTTCTCTCATTGTCCTTCATTTTTTGCTTTCTCTCTCAGTCTGTGTATTTTTCTCTCCCACTCCTCTTTACTCTCTCTCTCTCTCTCTCTGCATTTCTTTCTCTCTCTTTAAAGATGGGCAAGGTGTCAGAAAGGGATAGTGGTGGTGGGTTGTGATATGCAAAACAGGGCCTTCGTACCCAAAGTAGGCTGTGAGATGAGGTGTCAGCATGCTCGGCTCATTGATGTATGAATGCGGAGAATCAAACGCGTCAGACGACAGACGAGGGGAAAGGTGAGACAGGCGCGCGGCGAGCAGCTGTACATCCGCGTCAAGGTGCTGCCGTACGAGCCCTCTCCCTCTCTCTTTCTCTCTCCCGTCCTCTCCGCCTTTTCACTCCTTTATTTATTTATTTGTCTCTTTTCCCTCTCTCTATCCTCGCTGCCACTGAAGAGGCCACAGCCTAACAAGGTACACTGGCCACAAAGGGAAGGAACACAGCTACTCAGAGGAATTAGCATATTCCCGGAGGAATAACAACTAAATTGATACAGAGTAAACCCCCCACACCCCTCCACACACATATTCTTCTTTCCTCAGACCTCATCCTAGGTGTCGTGGTGTATTATTCATTAATATGTGTAAATCCCTGTTTTTGTCAATATGTAGGATGAGAATGACATCTCCGAGCTAGCGTAGCCGTGTGACTCGCGGTCCGGTTCATTGCCTTCATCGTCACTCAGAGTGATGGAGAGAAAAAAAGGGAAAGAGAAAAGAGAGAGAGAACCCAACCCTGGCAGAAGAGGAGACTTTACAGCCATGTCTGTGGTGAGTTGTTGAAGCCAGGAGCAGATTTGTGATAATGAGAAGAGTAGTCAATAAACTTGGACTTATGGCCCAATCTTGGATTTATGGTTTACTACACTAGATTTCTCCCGGACGGTCTACGAGAGGCTGTAGTGTTGTCCCCATTTGCAAGAGACCTTACGGTTAAAACATTGCATTTGTGAGTAATTTAATGCTGGTTATAAGACTCACTATAAAATAACACAAACTTCATGAATGCATTGCCTCAATTTCCTATGATGTGATTGTCTTCACCAGTGACTAAATGTGTTGGTCGTGGGTGTATATCTCACTGGACTCTCTCTCAACCACAGCTGCTGGTGAAATAGAACTGTCTGGGACACAGGGGAGAGAGACTATATTGATGACCAGACCTAGCAGTCAGCATCACATAGAACGCTGCTCTTATTGAATTGGCCAGATAGCCACTAAAGGCAATACTCAGACATCTGCTAGCTTATACAGTATATAACACAAACCATGTGCTAGACAGTCACACTGACTGCATCTGTCTATGAGATTGATACTTCAGTAGTAGCCACAGATAGGATGCCTTGGCTTACCCAGTGGATGTGCTGTTTTGTATGCAGACCACCAGTGACATAGGGGGATACTTATATCCAGGATATTATATTAGACACAAGTTAGGTGGCGAACAGCTCCTTTATGAAAAACGGTGCACTTCTGTGATCTCCTTGCTGCCAGTCTAATTCAGATTAGCCACGGAGGCAATACAGTGCTCTGGTTGTACCAAGTTAAGATTTCATTTAGATTTCATTCATGTTTTAACATATCTCCACGTCGGACACAGGACTAACCCATCAACGAGAAATACGGTTTTAGCTTGTGCATCCTGCGCATACGGCAGCAGTGCACCATTCATTGTGGAATGCAATATGTATGGTGTGGTTTTCAATTTCCACTTGTGTCATACAAAACCATGGAGGTTGTTCTTTGATCCATCAGAGGTCCAGTACCATTGTGCCTCCAGTACATAGATATTCAGAAATAGAAATAGGAATCGCATGGAAGATATCCAGGTAGGACAGCAATCTAAAGCTTAACCACCCAATGTCCGTAAAGGTATGGAAGCAATAGAGTATATCACCATTGCATTCCAGTCTGTCATTGATGTCAAAATAGATAGGCGGTATACTTGGAAATACACAATGTACATTGACGTTAATCAGACAGAGTGTTAGTGTCCATATTCAGATTCATGTGCACGCTGTCAGATAGCAGTCTCTGCTCTCTGATGTGATTTTTTGGGGCACAGCGGCTGATGCAATAGCGATATCTGCATGCAGCCCTCCACCCTCCCCACTCCCTCACCCCCACAGTGGTGCTGGATAACGGATTCTCCTGTTAGGCTCCTGTAATGCTCAGGGTGCTTGGTCTACCACATTGTTTTATTGTTATACAGAGGAGCTCAGTGTATATGCAAGAGAGGAGGACGAAAAGACAGACAGACGGATAGAGAGGTCATGTGATTGAAAGACTGGAACAGCCACATAGAGAGAGACGGAAATTCAGGTAGATTTAGACCTCTCTCTCTCCCTTTCCTTCTCTCTCACTATCTCTGTTCCTATGTCTTTACCTTCTCTCCCTTTTTACCCCCCAATATCTCTGTCTTCCTGTGTGAGGTGAGTAGCCAGTCCCCAGCACATTGTAGAGTGAGGAGTCTTCAGACAGACTTGGAGTACTGCTGGAGAGAGAGAGGGTGGTTGTCATGGTATTGTATGCACTGGAGTGCAGGAAGTGTAAAGCAGATGTAATTCTAATAATGCTGGCTAGCCGACATGCTAGCTAACACACAGGGCCTAAACCCACCCGGATGAGACTCCAAGCCCCCTCGCTAACTGCTAATGCTACTTTATGAGGTGCAGGCGTAAAAAGACCATACCTGCTTCATTCTGTATGTTTAAGGTGTTCCGCAAGGTATTAGCAGTCAGGATTTATGTTTATTATATTTGGTAAGCCTCAATTTTGAAATGTGATTGTATTATTCTGAAAAGCCATGCGTCCTGGTGGGTTTGAGCCTGGACGAGAAGAGCTTTTGGTCTCTGCTTCTATGACCACAGTCATTAAATGTTTTGTAAAGGAGTTGAAAAGTGTAGTTTCAAATAAAGTCAGGGTTGAGATGCAAAAATCTTACATGTCTTTACCGTTGCCATTTTTCTCACTATTATCTTTTTTTAAATGTATTTTTTACGTCTAGGCAAATAATAGAGCCCTCTTTCTTTTCATTATTTTCTGTGAAAAAAAAATGCTCGTTTTTGGAAACATGTTTGGAAGACATGGTTTGGAAACGCCATGTCTGGTCTAGCTGGTTGTGGTAATACTTATTTATTCAGGATACAAAACACCTTACAGCATACAATCTTTAAGAGGTTCCTGGCTGCACACTAATGTTTACACATACAGTGGTGAACGATATTCCTTCATTAGCAGGTATGACACATCTATAGGCCTTATACAGTAGTGTGTTTTATGGGTGTGTGTGGGGCAGTTTTACGGGCGGTGAACGGAGAGTGCTGTCTCCTCTGTCCTTCTATCCAGGACGCGTTCATTACCTGGCGGCTGGCGGACTCAGGAGTATCGCTTAATAAAAGTTAATCATGAGAAACTTGTTCATTAATTACAGTTCCGCTGGCTGCCTAGCGCCGCTCTTCATGCAATGGCTGTATCCCCCCCCTCACTCGCCTGCCGGCCTCCACTTCTCTGTCCCCCATCTACCTATCTTTCTCCTCCTTCCTTTCTCTTTTTCTCCATCTATCTTTCTCTCTTTGTCCATCCCACCGTTCTCGATCTCTCTTTCCCTCTCTCTCTCTCTCTCTCTCTCTCTCTCTCGCTCTCTCTCTCTCTCTCTCTCACTATTTGTCTTTCTCCCTCTCCCTCTCTCTCAGTCACACACAATGGGCGTTGTATTTTTCCCCATAGAGCTGAGGTAGTGTGGTGGAGTCCATGGTAGTCCGAGGTAGTCTGAAGCAGTCTGGTGCAGTCCACAAAGTTCCAATGTGGTCTGATGGGGTTCACTGAGGCCAGCTTTGGTTGGGCCAGGTTAGTCGAGAAGTCTGTCAGAGTCTCCTTTCTGGGCCATGACCTGGATCCTCCTGCAGACACCCCAGACAGACAGAAAGACACACATCTCCTGGGCCAAAACCACTAGGGTTTGGATCTGGAATGGAATCCTCAGAGTCTGAAAATTTTTCTTCAGAGATCTCCTCACTATGAGGTCAGTGAACTTAACAACGCTTGTCGTTTAAGTGCACAGAGCTATGCAGAGGTTCACCAAGTTCTGCTTATGCTTCCAAGCACCATTGCAGCATGCCTTCTCGCTTGCCTAAATCAAACTGACTAGATAGTCATCAAGACTGAGAGACAAGAAAACGTGTTGAAGCCAGGGACTCCTCATATATCTATTGACCTGTTTGAATATCTGTCAGTACTGTCATTTGCTTAACTAGTTGGTCAATGTCTCATTGTTTTGGACAACGTTACATCCACAGACTAACCCTTTTTGAGATACCTACTATTTCCACGGGAAAAAAAGCCATGTGTACAGAGTGGATTTGTTTTTGTGAGTAAAAAGCATTGTTGTCCACCATAAGGGTATAAAACCTTTTTTGTTTCCAAAGGTACAGTACCATTGCTGCACACTGTAAAACAGCAAGGTGGACACAGAGGCTGAAAATACAAAAAGCATATTTTCTATTCACACTTTATTTCCATTCCATTGCAAATACAGTCATTTCCATAAAGTGCTACCCTGGGGATCCAACAATAATAAACAATTATTAGTGCATTTAAAGCAGTACGTCCCTCTGCCCTCAACAACCAACACACTAACATATTCCGCAAGGTGCTAGTGCCAAGCTGGACCAACCAATGTGGTGTGTGTGTGTGCGCTCAATCAGTGGGGGAATAGGGCTAATGCTGCTGAATGAACCTAATGACACTGATCATTATACCAAAAAGCTGCTGCCGCATCGTTCTGGACTCTGTGTGTCCACTAAATACAACAACTGTCATGATTATGTGGGATTACTTTGTGGTTTTAGATACAATCCTTGTTTATTGCATTATTTAATTGTTTCACACCTCCAACGATTCAGCCAAAATTGCCTTGAATTATGATTCTGAAACTGTTCATCTGCATTTGGCAAGCCGACCCCTGCAATTAGTCCTACAATGTTTCACTAACATAATTGGTGATGACAACTATCTCATGCACTGTGTACTATGTCATCCACAAAGCATGGTGTCATTATTATAATAAAAAAATGATACCTCATGTTAGTTAGAAATCAGACATTTTTATTTCTTTATTAATAAACAGGGAATGGGTGATGACACACACACACACACACACACACACACACACACACACACACACACACACACACACACACACACACACACACACACACACACACACACACACACACACAAACACACACACACACTAACTGCAAGTTCTATCACCATAGAACAGGGAGAAAACAAGCTGTTTTTCAGATGTGGAGGCAGGGCCGGATTACTAAATCATAGGCCCCGGGGCTTTGATTTGTTTTGGAACTCAGTAGAGGTCTTAACTTACTGTTGAGAGTTAGAATAATAGAATACACAAGGTGCGATTTGACATTTGCTTGTGCATCACCAGTTCTTCTCTTGTTTTGTCAGTCTCTTAATGGTCATTCTGATTTTAATGCCCGCTATAGGAGCACCCTACTACGGCCCTCTTTCACTCAGGGCCGTCCTGGGTGCTGACAGTCACTCAATTAGCCATGTCAGCTAACCATTTTTAGATTGGTAAATTAGTCTATCCAGCTATCTAAACTTGTAGCAATCATGGCTGAATACCAACCAGGCACGCAGGACTCGTAGAATTGCAGGTAATTAGCTTTAAACCTGATAAAATGACTCTCCTCTCCATGTCAAGATGTGTACAATTGCAGAAAATGTGTTTTAAAACTGCAAACTGTTCTCTATGCCCCTTGGCAAAATGTGTTTTAAAACTGCAAACTGTTCTCTACGCCCCATGGCAAAATGTGTTTTAAAACTGCAAACTGTTCTCTACGCCCCATGGCAAAATGTGTTTTAAAACTGCAAACTGTTCTCTATGTCCCGTGGCAAAATGTGTTTTAAAACTGCAAACTGTTCTCTACGCCCCATGGCAAAATGTGTTTTAAAACTGCAAACTGTTCTCTACGCCCCGTGGCAAAATGTGTTTTAAAACTGCAAACTGTTCTCTACGCCCCATGGCAAAATGTGTTTTAAAACTGCAAACTGTTCTCTACGCCCCATGGCAAAATGTGTTTTAAAACTGCAAACTGTTCTCTACGCCCCGTGGCAAAATGTGTTTTAAAACTGCAAACTGTTCTCTACGCCCAATGGCAAAATGTGTTTTAAAACTGCAAACTGTTCTCTACGCCCCGTGGCAAAATGTGTTTTAAAACTGCAAACTGTTCTCTACGCCCCATGGCAAAATGTGTTTTAAAACTGCAAACTGTTCTCTACGCCCCATGGCAAAATGTGTTTTAAAACTGCAAACTGTTCTCTACGCCCCGTGGCAAAATGTGTTTTAAAACTGCAAACTGTTCTCTACGCCCAATGGCAAAATGTGTTTTAAAACTGCAAACTGTTCTCTACGCCCCGTGGCAAAATGTGTTTTAAAACTGCAAACTGTTCTCTACGCCCCATGGCAAAATGTGTTTTAAAACTGCAAACTGTTCTCTACGCCCCATGGCAAAATGTGTTTTAAAACTGCAAACTGTTCTCTACGTCCCATGGCAAAATGTGCAGAATTGCTGTTTAGAGGGGGGCGACTAGTATTATGCCCGCAAGGTAGGAGGGATCCCAACCAAATCTCGTTTAAGGCCCCCAAAAGGCTACCGCCGGTCCTGAATCAGCTATACAACCAAGGCCCATGTGGACCCCCTACCTCATCTATTCCCCCCCACCTGATGTTTAGCATGGCGGCAGCAGGCTGCCTACACTCGTTGAAAGTGGGCTCCTGAGTCCTCCTGTGATTGCAGTAAAATAATGAATCATATACAGTGCATTCAGGAAGTATTCAGACCCTATACCTTATGGAACTATCCTTTGAAAGCTTTTCAGAATTCACCAATAATTTGGTCCACATGGAAAATTAAAGGTAACAGGAACCGGAAATGACTTGGTAACCGTAAATAATTTATTTCCATAACAAAATGAAAAGGTCATTTTGGACTGACCGACTTTGGACTGACCAATAGTTTCAAATACATGCATCTTAAAAGTTACATATTACAACATTTCGATATGAAATCATTTGGGAATCAGAGCAACCTTGAGGGAATGATAGGGAAGATATATAAAACCTTGCAGAGAGCATATCCAACTTAAAAAGAATCAAGACTTACCTTACCTTTATTCCATCTGTGCATATTTCAACACAGGCATACGGGCAGCAGGGTAGCCTAGTGGTTAGAGTGTTGGACTTGTAATCAGAAGGTTGCAAGTTCAAACCCCTGAGCTGGCAAGGTAAAAATCTGTCACTCTGCCCCTGAACAGGCAGTTAACCCACTGTTCCTAGGCTGTCATTGAAAATAAGAATTTGTTCTTAACTGACTTGCCTGGTTAAATAAAGGTAAAAAATAAATAAATAGGTTGTAGTGAGAGACCCGATCGGTTGGACAACTATTTTCTCATCACTCATCTTGAAAAACGCGTACGTTGAAAACAATGAATCAGCCATCATTAACACAATGGAGCAATGTAATGATTTATTATTAAATGGTTGAAAGTGCGTGGGCTATGGAGAGAAACAAAACGGTGCAGTTTCAGGCCATGTGGCGAGGAGCCATGCGATCGCTGGAGATGGGGGGGTGTGTTAGTGGGTCTGGGCAGGTGTGACGTAGTTGATGTTGGTATGATGTTGTCATTTGTATGTGTATGTTTTGTATTGTTTATAAAACACAAAATAAACACAGATCTTTTTTTCTCACCCATCGACACACAATACCTCATAATTTAAGAACTTTTTCAAATGTATTGAAAATGAAATACAGAAATACCTCATTTATATAAGAATTCATGTTCAACACTATTATTCCACACAGAGTCCATGGAACTTATTATGTGACTTATTGGGTATAGCCCCTTTTAAAAGAAAAATTAGCCTAAAATGACATACCCAAATCTAACTGCATGTAGCTCAGGCCCTGAAGCAAGGATATGCATATTCTTGGTACCATTTGAAAGGAAACACTTTGAAGTTTGTGGAAATGTTAATTGAATGTAGGAGAATATAACACAATAGATTTGGTAGAAGAAAATATAAAGAACAAAACAACTGTTTAAAAAAGAAAATTCTACCACCATCTTTTAAATGAAACAGAAAGGTCCCATCGCAGAAAGGTCTAGCCATCACTCTGGTTGTAAATACGAGTGTGTCCACAAGAGGGCAGCAGTATATGTGCAAAGTTTCAGACTGATAACTTGAAGTATGAGCAAGCTACATGACATTTAGTGTGAAGTCGCCCAGGTACATTTGGACAAATCGTGAAGGAGGCATTTACATTTACAATACATTTTTCTGCAAGAATATCATCAAATCTGTAAACTTGGACTTTGATTTAGCTTTTCCAGTATTAGTAGCCATATTGTAAGTTCAACATTTGCAAAACATCCAGTTTTCATAACTTCATAACTATCAATTTTCTTGCCATTTTTGTCCAAAAGGAAAAGGCTTGCTGTCGCACAAGGTTAGCAGCTGTCGCTCAAGATTTCTGACACTCCCGTAAATTCCAGCTCATTGGCTATCTAGCTAGCTTTATTTGACCCTGATTGGTTCTTATTTGACAAAGTTACAGTCAATCAAGTGAAGACCGCCCGTGTCATCTGCGCGCCATGAAGGCATCGCTCTCTGACCAAATTTGGTGTTCTATAGAATATACTACACTCCTAAAGATATAGCGAAGTCTGGTTACATTCTAGGATCTCTGAGGAATAAATATGAATGTAATTTGACTGGTTGAAATAACGTTTAGGGTTAGATTTTCACAGATTCCTTTCTTTACAAAATGAACGAGTGAAAATACAAAATCGATCGTGCATGCTATATGGACCTTTTTAGGATATGTTGTTAGGAGCTCTCTTCAAACAATAGCATGGCATTTGTTTGCAGTAATAGCTACTGTAAATTGGACAGTGCAGTCATATTAACAAGAATTGAAGCTTTCAGTCGATATAAAACACGTATATGTAGCGACATTTGATGTTTCTCTAAAATATGCAATCTTGACACACGGCGCTGCATGATTTATAACTGCCTGACTGGACAACTATCCCTAACAATTAAGCACATTTTTCCTCCTGAACGTATTGCTCCTGACTCCTGTGGCGAGCCGGGCGCAGTGCGCGCTAACCAAGGTTGCCAGGTGCACGGTGTTTCCTCCGACACATTGGTGTGGCTGGCTTCTGGGTTGGATGCGCGCTGTGTTAAGAAGCAGTGCGGCTTGGTTGGGTTGTGTATCGGAGGACGCATGACTTTCAACCTTCGTCTCTCCCGAGCCCATACGGGAGTTGTAGCGATGAGACAAGATAGTAGCTACTAACAATTGGATAACATGAAATTGGGGAAAAAACAACACAAAAAAAGATATTCCAGCTTTTCATTTCTAATTCATTTGTAAAAATATCTAAAAACGTAATTCCACTTTGGCAATATGGGGTACTGTGTGTAAAGCCAGTGAAAAAAATATCTAAATTGAAACCATTTTCAAATCAGGCTATAATATAACAAAATGTTGAAGAGTCAAGGGGTGTTAATACTTTCTAATGGCACTGTCTTCTACATATATAATATATACTGTATAAATGTCCCTTTTTTTGCCTCTTGGGCCCCCTATGGGCCTGGGCCCAGGGGCTTCAGCCTCTGTAAGCCCCTACATTAAGCCGGCCCTGGGTGGATGGTCTGAAAGGCTGAAAACTCTTTCCATCCTGTGGCAGGAGAAGGAAATGTGGACAAAGACAGACCCTCATGATGCCTCTCTAGAGGGGACCGCCAGACAAAGGTCTACAACTGTCTGAACTTATTTACATCCCTATTAAGACAGAGGCACTTAGGGGGCACATGGAGGGAGGAGGGAGGAGGGAGGAGGGAGGAGGGGAGTGAGGGGGTACCCACCTGAATGAGGCACTCCTGTTTTCTGCAGGGAAATGCGTTTTTGTTCTGCCTAAAGAAGACATTGCACTTCGAGGACGGTGTGTGGGAGAAAGAGAGGGAGAGAGTGAGAGAGCGTGTGTGCGTGCATGTGTGTGACTGTACATGTGAGTGTGCATGTACGTGTGTGTGTGAGCGTGCGTGCGTGCATGTGTCTTTCTTGGTGGGGTGGGGGGAGGTCAGGGTTTAATATGGCAGCCATTTTTCTAAATAAAAAGATGAAAGTGGAAGCAGAGAGAATGAAGAACGGAAAGAGAGGGTAAATTAGTGTGAGAGAGAGATATATATCTCTATTATGTACCCATGTGCTCTCCTTTGCACAAAGATTGTGACCACAAACACACAGCAAATTTATAATTTGTCTTTATCCTTGTTATTATGGTATTATGGTATGCCAACGAGGAGCAGATGAAGAGGCAGAGAAAGACATCCTCCCCTAGTATTTATGGTTCAGCTCTCACTCTAAACATACAGAGAGAGAGAGAGAAAGAGAGAGAGAGAGAGAGAGAGAGAGAGGGAGAGAGAGAGATCAACTCATCAGAACCTTAATCTTTACAGTTTATCATTACATTAAGCAACACAGCCTATTTATGAGTCAGTTAACTGAATGTAAAGGGCAAGTTGGAGACCATGTCAAACCTCCACTTGCATCGCCCTTAATGTAGCTAGCTAGTACTTTATGGACAGCAGTATTATAGTATTACTATTAGCATTCAAAAGCATTATTGGATAGTAATAGTTTCATTTATAGTCTAATTCATTGGCTATTTCTATCAGTACTACAATCATTTTTATCTTCATTACCATCATCATTGGCATCGTCATCAACATCATCATCATGCTACGTTTGTTGTTGGGATTATAACCTTCTTGAGTTTAGAACCATTTTGGTTCTATTTGTGGTTCTAATCTTGTTCTTTTTCATGTTTCTTCTCTTCCCTTTCTCCAATCCTTCCTTCCATCGACTCCTTTCTCCCTCCTCCTTGCTGTGCCATTCTGTATATTCCCTAATGAGAGCTATTCATCTGGGGGCCTGGCTATTCTTTAGCTGTCTCCAGTACTGCCTGAGTGTCAGAGCAGCGCTTCCCTGGCCTTTGTGCTCCGTCTCACATCCCCACGACCCTGCTTTAAACTCAAGCACAGACAAGGCCACACACACATGCATGCAAATACACACACAGATACGCACACATTGAGATTAACAGAGAGAGAGAGACAGTGAGAGACAGACAGACAGACAGACAGACAGACAGACAGACAGACAGACAGACAGACAGACAGACAGACAGACAGACAGACAGACAGACAGACAGACAGACAGACAGACAGACAGACAGACAGACAGACAGACAGACAGACAGACAGACAGACAGACAGACAGACAGACAGACAGACAGACAGACAGACAGACAGACAGACAGACAGACAGACAGACAGACAGACAGACAGACAGACAGACAGACAGACAGACAGACAGACAGACAGACAGACAGACAGACAGACAGACAGACAGACAGACAGACAGACAGACAGACAGACAGACAGACAGAGAGAGAGAGAGAGAGAGAGAGAGAGAGAGATTGTCATGGCCAGTGTGCCTGGAAGAGAGGGGGCTAATTTGTACTTGCCTGATAAATAAGGAGGACAGGCTAATTATGGGCTTAACAAGGGCAGGCGGTGGCTGCTCATGTCAGAGCCTAGTTCCTAAGCATCAAAGTGCATTCATATCGCAACACAAAAGAGAGGGGGAGGAAAGGAGGGAGGGAGCAGAGGAGGGCAGGGACAAATAGAAAGGAACAGGCTAGTAGACAGTGCTGAGAGCTGCTTTATGGGGCCCTCTTCTCTTCAGATGAAGACTACATTAAGACACTCTGACAGCAGCACAGCGTCCTAAGGAGACAAGTGGCTATAGCGGAAGCTAGGAGAGTGGGATAGAGGGAGTGAAGGGGGGAGGGGGTGAAGAGAGAATGCCAATTAAAGTACTACATTTGCTTGCTGAGGGTGGGAGACAAGGAGGGTAAGGGAGGAGTGGCTGTGAATGAAAAGGAGTTGGTGTTGAGGTGAAAGGGGCTGAGGCCTAGGGTCAGACTGTGAGCCCGCTGTGTGTGTATGTGTGTGTGTATGTGTATGTGTGTGTAGATAGGAAAGGGCAACAGTTGGTCAGCATCCCTTAGACACAGGGTCAATGTAGTCCGGGATGTTCGACTGAGGAAAGAGGTGGGGTAAGTAAATGCCTTAACGTTCTAGCTGTAAATTCCAGAGCTATCAGTGAAGACTTATGCAATAGTTTTAAAGAAAGGGGGATACCTAGTCAGTTGTCCAACTGAATGTATTCAACTGAAATGTGTCTTCCGCATTTAACCCAACCCCTCTGAATCAAAGAGGTGCGGGGGTCTGCCTTAATCGACATCCACATCTTCAGTGCCCGGGATACAGTGGGTTAACTGCCTTGCTCAGGGGCAGAACAACAGATTTTTACCTTGTCAGCTCAGGGATTCGATCCAGCAACCTTCCAGTTACTGGCCCTACTCTTTAACCACTAGGCTACTTGCGAGAAAGTGTGTTTCTGTTTGTGACTGTGCATATGTGTGTGCAGGCAAACGGGTGGGCACCAACATTCGGCAGTGGATTGCAGTAAGAACTTTAAAGCGCTGGTCTGGTTCCATAAGTCCTGGGTTCCAGTGAAGGGCCCATAAAGCCCAGAGTGCAGCCTCAGCCACATTACACTATGGCTGGGCTGGCAGGGGATAAAGGGGAGGTTAGGCTCTGGTCTAACCACTCAGAGCCAGGCCTGATCCGGTCCCCCAGCCTGGCCCTCTGCCCAAGACCAGTTTATTAGAGAGCACCATGTGCTGCTGTGGCCAGAGAGGAATGTGCCAGTCCACACGAGATTACAGTGCTTAGAATGTATCTGCAAGGAAAGGGCACATATATGTGTGTGTGTGTGTGTGTGTGTGTGTGTGCATGTGTTTTGCAGTTATTGTGTGTGTGTGTGTTCATATGTTTTGCAGTTATTGTGTGTGTGTGTGTGTGCGTGTGTGTGTTCATATGTTTTGCAGTTATTGTGTGTGTGTGTGTGTGTGCATGTGTTCATATGTTTTGCAGTTAGTGTGTGTGTGTGTGTGTGTTCATATGTTTTGCAGTTATTGTGTGTGTGTGTGTGTGTATGTGTGCGTGTGTGCATGTGTTCATATGTTTTGCAGTTATTGTGTGTGTGTGTATGTGTTCATATGTTTTGCAGTTATTGTGTGTGTGTGTGCGCGTGTGTGTGTTCTTATGTTTTGCAGTTAGTGTGTGTGTGTGTGTGTGTGTGTGTGTGTGCGTGTGCGTGCGTGCGTGCATTCATATGTTTTGCAGTTATTGTGTGTGTGTGTGTGTGTTCACATGTTTTGCAGTTATTGTGTGTGTGTGTGTGTGTGTGTGTGTGTGTGCATGTGTTCATATGTTTTGCAGTTAGTGTGTGTGTGCATGTGTGTGTGTGCGGGGGTGTGTGTATATGTGTTGCAGATATTGTGTGTGTGTGTGTGTGTGTGCGTGCATGTGTTCATATGTTTTGCAGTTATTGTGTGTGTGTGTGTGTGTGTGTGTATGTCTGTTTGTGCGTGGGAATGGATGCTGTAAGCCAGTGGTCAACCTTTTCAAGATTTTTTGGTTTGTTTACTTGACTTATTAAAAAGTGTAAATTCTGTAGGAATGAGGTTTGAGCATTAGGCCTAATACATTATCACAGCATATTGGCTTTGCTTGGCCTGACAATATTGTTCTTCTCAGACCATATTATATCTCAAAACTCAAGCTTTATAACAAAATAGATCAGTTGTTGTATCACCTGTGAGACACACAGCTGAGCATACATGTAAATCTCTCCTTTCTTCCAGTGAGACTGACCAGAGAGAGGGGACACCATCTTCCACCTAATGGCGAAACTCCAGTCACATCGCATTGTTGTTGTTCCTATGACTTAAGAAAGTGAACTATTCCTCGATATTAAAATAGACAACGAGCCGCTCCTCTTCTTCCGAAGAGGAGAGGCGAAAAGGATCAGAGGACCAATATGCGGCGTGGTAAGTGTCCATGGTTCTTTTAATACGTAAACATGAACTACTGATTACAAAAAAACAAGAAACGTGTGAAACCCTAAACAGCCCTATCTGGTGCAAAACACAGAGACAGGAACAATCACCCACAAACACACAGTGACACCCAGGCTACCTAAGTATGATTCTCAATCAGAGACAACTAATGACACCTGCCTCTGATTGAGAACCATACTAGGCCGAAACATAGAAATACCCAAATTATAGAAAAACAAACATAGACTGCCCACCCAACTCACGCCCTGACCATACTAAATAAATACAAAACAAAGGAAATAAAGGTCAGAACGTGACGCTTGTCTACTAACTCATTGCAGCTGCAGCGCGAGTGGAAGTAGGGAGAAGTGCGTTTTGTGTTTTGTAAAAGTATTGAATAAAAACAGTGATGACAGTGCTGAATAGAAACTTACTTGAACTCACTCATTAAACAGCAGCTCTTTGCTGTATTTTTGACAGTCTCTCTCTGGTCATGATTTAAAAAGTTATGAAATCAAATGTAGGCTAGTATCAAACTTTTTGCGGGGTCATGGAATGATTTGAGCTATCCGATTGGCCAGTGCAGTAGGCATACTTGATTTAGCCACAGCTCTCCTGGTCCGCCAGGTGGGCGGAGTTTATCCCTTCATACAAATGAAATGGTTTAAAATGGAAACACTTTGTCTACCCGGCATGTAGGTTTTCTGAATCAAGTGCACCTGCCGCCATCATCGCAACACGAATAAATTAAATAAGAGTGCAAGGCTTTATCGTTGGCTTTTCTACAGAAAGGTTTGGTGATCGACTAGAAATGACTTGAAGATGGACTGGTTGGTGACCACTGCTGTAGGACATGTTCTACCTATGTTTAACAGTATGGGGTAGAGTGTACAGCCTCTAAAAAAAGACTTGTGGACTAGTGGTAATAAACATTTGAATCAGTTTAGCATGGACCCCAGCCAGAGCAGAAGCATTGTTCTTTAGGTTAAAAGCAGGGAAACAATCACACATAAGTGATTTAACTTTGATGTGTTGGAGGTACATTATTTAACCTTTATGTGTTGGAGGTACATTATTTAACCTTTATGTGTTGGAGGTACATTATTTAACTTTGATGTGTTGGAGGTACATTATTTAACTTTGATGTGTTGGAGGTACATTATTTAACTTTGATGTGTTGGAGGTACATTATTTAACTTTGATGTGTTGGAGGTACATTATTTAACTTTGATGTGTTGGAGGTACATTATTTAACTTTGATGTGTTGGAGGTACATTATTTTACTTTGATGTGTTGGAGGTACATTATTTTACTTTGATGTGTTGGAGGTACATTATTTAACTTTGATGTGTTGGAGGTACATTATTTAACCTTTATGTGTTGGAGGTACATTATTTAACCTTTATGTGTTGGAGGTACATTATTTAACTTTGATGTGTTGGAGGTACATTATTTAACCTTTATGTGTTGGAGGTACATTATTTAACCTTTATGTGTTGGAGGTACATTATTTAACCTTTATGTGTTGGAGGTACATTATTTAACTTTGATGTGTTGGAGGTACATTATTTAACCTTTATGTGTTGGAGGTACATTATTTAACCTTTATGTGTTGGAGGTACATTATTTAACCTTTATGTGTTGGAGGTACATTATTTAACCTTTATGTGTTGGAGGTACATTATTTAACTTTGATGTGTTGGAGGTACATTATTTAACCTTTATGTGTTGGAGGTACATTATTTAACCTTTATGTGTTGGAGGTACATTATTTAACCTTTATGTGTTGGAGGTACATTATTTGACCTTTATGTGTTGGAGGTACATTATTTAACCTTTATGTGTTGGAGGTACATTATTTAACCTTTATGTGTTGGAGGTACATTATTTAACTTTGATGTGTTGGAGGTACATTATTTAACCTTTATGTGTTGGAGGTACATTATTTAACCTTTATGTGTTGGAGGTACATTATTTAACCTTTATGTGTTGGAGGTACATTATTTAACTTTGATGTGTTGGAGGTACATTATTTTACTTTGATGTGTTGGAGGTACATTATTTAACTTTGATGTGTTGGAGGTACATTATTTAACCTTTATGTGTTGGAGGTACATTATTTAACTTTGATGTGTTGGAGGTACATTATTTTACTTTGATGTGTTGGAGGTACATTATTTAACTTTGATGTGTTAGACGGAAATGGTATAACAAAACACTAAAAATACACTCTCAATTACCCTTCCGAATTGTATAAATTCTCATACATGCACACACACACACACACACACACACACACACACACACACACACACACACACACACACCTCTCCTCTGTGGTTTTTATGTTGAAGCAAAGGTAAAAGACTGGCCCACAGAGGTGAGGACAAATCAATGAGATTATAGCTGGGATGGCTAATTATGTGAATTTTTTCCCTTCCTCTCATAATATCCATAAAAATAATAGCGCTTGTCAGACAGAGAACTTTGTTGACTAGAACCAGGGTCCTCCGGTCTCACCTATCAACCACGCACACCATCCAATAGAACATATTATGGAAATTATTGTTGTTGATTTTTCTGTGTAAGCCTTCATATGACAGGTTCTTTTGCATTTAGTTATATTTACAGGTACAGTATATATCAGGGAAGGCAGAGCTTGTGGTGCTTTTTTCACTTAAGAATAGAGAGAGGAGAGAGGGAAAGAGATAGAGACAGACACAGAAAGAACAAAGGAGAGAGAGAGGAGAGAGGGAGAGAGAGAGAAAGAGAGACAGAAAAACAAGGGCGAGAGAGAGGAGAGAGGGAGATAGAGAGAGAGAGAGAGAGAGAGAGAGAGACAGAAAGAACAAGGGAGAGAGGGAAAGAGAGAACCAGTAACCTAAGAGAGTAACCACTAGTATAAGAGGCACCTTTTACAGACAACTACACTGACATTTCAGTGGAAAACTGTGCTACAGAAATCATCCCTGTGTGATGCATTTTGCAGCATACAATGTTATGTTATGTTAATGCATAATGCATCATACGGGGATGTATTTTGAAAGTTACACATCTTGAAAACTTGATTTCTGATAAGCAAAACCTTTTGGGACTAGGTCAACAATGGACTAATTAAACAAATCCAAAAATATAGTTTTTTCCAATTTTCCTTTAAGGATGACATGCAAATTTTACACAGAGTCAAAAGTCTCTTTAGTGAGGAAGTGGGTGGTGCATTTTATACTGTAGCCACTCAGCTAAGCCAGCACAGTGGATGCTGAAGTTCCTATCCATGTTTCCCAATGAGACATCTGGGTCTTGAGTAGGAGGAACAAACTAATCCTCGGACGGAGACACAGAGACATAGCGCACACCGACAGAAGACGTCTGAGAGAGCAGGATCAGGACCACAGAGCCCTCCAAAATGGAGCCCTTCAATCACTGACCCCCCTTGGAGAGAACTGAGTTCTGTGACACTCCCCCCTATGTTCCTTTCTTCTATCTCTCGGAGACACGTTTGCCAGCAGAGAGAAAGGTCTTTCATTTTTCTGACACCCTTGTCCTTCAGCCTATTGATCGGCGGCTGAAGCAGCGTCCCCCTGTCGGCCACTAATAGAAAGTGAAGTTCAGCAGCCCCCCCCCCCCCCCCCCCCCAGACAAGCCGATCTATAAAGGCCACCCAACTAACCTTTACTGTTACTCTTTCGTTCCCCCACTTGGTTTTTGTTTGATGGTTATTACCTGGCTCTGAGCTTTAAGTTCTAATATAAATATAATGTATATTTTATTATATCATGAAATGGTGTTTATTTGTCAATTTCATTTTCTCCTCTGACAACCTTGCGCCCTTGTAAGTCATAAAGAAGCACGGAATAAGTTTTCCATCAGGGGTTATAGCAACATTTAGATTGGCACGTCAAACAAGTCTGATCTTTGATGATAATACGTCCTATGTTCACGCCTACGAAAATAGAACTCATAACATTTGCATTGACATATTGGGCCTAGAAATTCCCCCTGAAATGTAAATATGAAATATGGAATTGTTAACACCCGAATTGTTTACCGCATCTGAAGTGAGTATACATATTTGTATGGATTCTATTTGTGAATGATACATTGATAACATTGATTTGTACATAATGAATCAGAAGGGAAAGTTGAGCTGTGGTTATGAAATAGCTCAAACAACCCTAATTTGGTTAAATAGTTGCATGTTTTTAAATGTACAAAAGGCATACAGCAATCTACCATTGTTAGGGCAGTAAAGAGTTGTTGCATCGCCAGAATGTACAGGGTTAGTGCTACCTGTGCAGATCCTCCACTTTGCAGCTTCGACACAGCATCTGGAGATGAGACTGAAAACTGTAGACAGAGGATCCGACCGTCCAAAACAGCTAAACTTGTCCACTCAATTAAAAGTGTGGAGGCTTTAGTAAATCAAAGATAATTACAGTGATTAGGACTGTATAACTGTCATTATAGAGTTACACAGCAGATCTCCCTGGCTAGGCTTCAGTTTGAGCTCTTCTCTCTCTGGGACAAACATGCAGGCCTGTTTAAGTCAGCGGAGGACCATTCCAATGGTACATTGCTTTACACAACTACCTTCAACTAACAATATGTAGGTGGCAGGGTTGGGTTACTTTCTAAACGTAATCTGTTACAGTTACTAGTTATCTGTCCAAAATTGTAATCAGTAACGTAACTTTTGGATAACCCAAACTCAGTAACGTAATCTGTTCAGTTACTTTTAGAATACATTCCCCTTAAGAGGCATTGGAAGAAGACAAACATGTATGTTTCCAATTGAATTATTTTTTACAATATATAGAAAAGAAAAGTCTATATACAGTGTGTGCAAATGCAGTAAGATTTGGGAGGTAAGGCAATAAATAGGCCATAGTTGCAAAATACTTACAATTTAGCATTAACAGTGGAGTGATAGATGTGCAGGAGATGAATGTGCAAGTAGAGATACTGGGGTGCAAAGGAGCAAAAAATAAATAACAATATGGGGATGAGGTAGTTGGGTGGACGATTTTCAGAATGGCTGTCTACAGGTGCAATGATCGGTAAGCTGCTCTGGCAGCTGATACTTAAAGTTAGTGAGGGAGATTCGTTCCAGTCATTGGCAGCAGAGAACTGGAAGGAAAGGCAGCCAAAGAGGAGTTGGCTTTGGGGATGACCAGTGAAATATACCTGCTGGAGTGTGTGCTACGGGTGGGTGTTCTTATCGTGACCAGTGAGCTGAGATAAGGTGGGGCTATAAGCAAAGACTTATAGATGATCTGGAGCCAGTGGGTCTGGCGACGAATATGAAGCGAGGGCCAGCCAACGAGAGCATACAGGTCGCAGTGGTGGGTGGTATATGGAGCTTTGGTGACAAAACAGATGGCACTGTGATAGATTACATCCAATTTGCTGAGTAGAGTGTTGGAGGCTATTTGTAAATGACATCGCCGACATCGGCAGCATAGTCAGTTTTACGGGGTATGTATGGCAGCATGAGGATGCTTTGTTGTGATATAGGAAGCCAATTCTATATTTAATTTTGGATTGGAGATGCTTAATGTGAGTCTGGAAGGAGAGTTTACAGTCTAACCAGACACCTAGGTATTTGTAGTTGTACACATATTCTTAGTCAGAACCGTCCAGAGTAGTGATGCTAGATGGGCGGGTGGGTGCGGGCAGCGATCGGTTGAAGAGCATGCATTTGGTTTTACTTGCATTTAAGGGCAGTTGGAGGCCACAGAAGGAGTGTTGTATGGCATTTAAGCTTGTCTGGAGCTTTGTTAGCACAGTGTCCAAAGAAGGGCCAGAAGTATACAGAATGGTATTGTCTGCATAGAGGTGTATCAGAGAATCACCATCAGCAAGCGCGACATCATTGATATATACAGAGAAAAGAGTCGGTGTCACGCCTTGGTCTTAGTATTTTGTGTTTTATTTATTTATTTGGTCAGGCCAGGGTGTGACATGGGTTTATTTTGTGGTGTGTTTTTGTATTGGGGTTTTTAGTAGGTAGTGGGATTGTGGCTGAGTAGGGTTGTCTAGGAAAGTCATTGGTTGCCTGAGGCGGTTCTCAATCAGAGTCAGGTGATTATCATTGTCTCTGATTGGGAACCATATTTAGGTAGCCCGGGTTTCACTGTGTGTTTGTGGGTGATTGTCCTTATGTCTGTCGTGTAGTTGTTTGCACCAGTATTAGGCTGTTTCGGTTTTCAAGTTACGTTTATTGTTTTTGTATAGTTCGTGTTTTTTCTTCATTAAATATGTATCGAACTAACCACGCTGCATTTTGGTCCGACTCTCTTTCAACGGAAGAAAACCGTTACAGAATCACCCACCACACCAGGACCAAGCAGCGTGGTGACAGGCAGCGACAGCAGAAGCAGCGAAAGGAGGAGTGGACATGGGAAGACGTTTTGGATGGCAAGGGTCGTTACACTTGGGAGGAGATACTGGCTGGAAGAGATCCCCTCCCATGGGAACAGGTGGAGGCACTTAGGAGAGCAGAGGCAGCCGGAGAGAGGAGCCGACGATTACGAGGGAACACGGTTGGCAAGGAAGCCCGAAAGTCAGCCCCAAAAATGTCTTGGGGGGGGGGCTCAGGGAGAGTGTGGCAGAGTCAGGGTTCAGACCTGAGCCAACTCCCCCTGTTTATCGTGAGGAGCAGCGATCACAGGACTTCTGGACTTGGAAGGAAATATTGGACGGAAAAGGACCCTGGGCACAGTCTGGTGAATATCGACGCCCCAAAGAAGAACTGGAGGCGAAGAAAGCGGAGAGGCGCTGGTATGAAGAGGCAGCACGGCAACGCGGATGGAAGCCCGAGAGTCAGCCCCAAAAATGTATTGGGGGGGGGGCTCACAGGGAGTATGGCTACGCCAGGTAGGAGACCTGCGCAAACTTCCTGTGCTTACCGGGGGGCTAAAGAGACCGGGTAGGTACCGTGTTATGCTGTGGAGCGCACGGTGTCTCCAGTGCGGGTGCATAGCCCGGTGCGGTACATACCAGCTCTTCGTATTGGCCGGGCTAGAGTGGGCATCGAGCCAGGTAAGGTTGGGCAGGCTCGGTGCTCAAGAGCTCCAGTGCGCCTGCACGGTCCGGTCTATCCAGTGCCACCTCCACACACCAGTCCTCCGGTGGCAGCTCCCCGCACCAGGCTTCCTGTGCGTGTCCTCGGTCCAGTACCACCAGTGCCAGCACCACGCACCAGGCCTTCAGTGCGCCTCGCCTGTTTAGCGCTGCCAGAGCCTTCCTCCTCTCCAGCGCTGCTGGAATCTCCCGCCTGTTTAGCGCTGCCAGAGCCTTCCTCCTCTCCAGCGCTGCCAGAGTCTCCCGCCTGTCTAGCGCAATCAGAGCCTTCCTCCTCTCCAGCGCTGCCGGAGTCTCCCGCCTGTTTAGCGCTGCCAGAGCCTTCCTTCTCTCCAGCGCTGCCGGAGTCTCCTGCCTGTTCAACGCAGCCAGAGCTGCTAATCTGCATGGAGAAGCCAGAGCTGCCAGTCTGCATGGAGCAGCCAGAGCTGCCAGTCTGCATGGAGCAGCCAGAGCTGCCAGTCTGCATGGAGCAGCCAGAGCTGCCAGTCTGCATGGAGCAGCCAGAGCTGCCAGTCTGCATGGAGCAGCCAGAGCTGCCAGTCTGCATGGAGCAGCCAGAGATGTCAGTCTGCAAGGAGCTGTATGTCTGCATGGAGCAGCCAGTCTGCAAAGAGCTGTCAGTCTGCAAGAAGCCGCCAGAGCTGTCAGTCTACATGGAGCAGTCAGAGCCGCCAGTCAGCCAGACTCTTCCAGATCCGCCAGTCAACCAGACTCTTCCAGATCCGCCAGTCAAACAGACTCTTACAGATCCGCCAGCCAGCCAGAATCTGCCAGAGCCTACTACCTGCCTGAGCTTCCTCTCAGTACTGGGCTTCCTCTCAGTACTGGGCTTCCCCTCAGTGCTGAGCTTCCCCTCAGTGCTGAGCTTCCCCTCAGTGCTGAGCTTCCCCTCAGTGCTGAGCTTCCCCTCAGTGCCGAGCTTCCCCTTAGTGCCGAGCTACCCCTCAGTCCCGAGCTACCCCTCAGTCCCGAGCTACCCCTCAGTCCCGAGCTTCCCCTCAGTCCCGAGCTTCCACCTCAGTCCCGAGCTGCCCCTCAGTCCAGTGGGGTCCTTGGTGAGGGTTATTAGGCCAAGGTCGGCGGCGAGGGTCGCCAATCTAAGGACGCGTTACAGGGGGACTAAGACTTGGTTGGAGTGGGGTCCACGTCCCGAGCCGGAGCCTCCACCGTGGACAGACGCCCACCCAGACCCTCCCCTATGGGTTTAGGTGTGCGGCCGGGAGTCCGCACCTTGGGGGGGGGGTTCTGTCACGCCTTGGTCTTAGTATTTTGTGTTTTCTTTCTTTATTTGGTCAGGCCATGGTGTGACATGGGTTTATTTTGTGGTGTGTTTTTGTATTGGGGTTTTTAGTAGGTATTGGGATTGTGGCTGAGTAGGGTTGTCTAGGAAAGTCATTGGCTGCCTGAGGCGGTTCTCAATCAGAGTCAGGTGATTATCGTTGTCTCTGATTGGGAACCATATTTAGGTAGCCCGGGTTTCACTGAGTGTTTGTGGGTGATTGTCCTTATGTCTGTCGTGTAGTTGTTTGCACCAGTATTAGGCTGTTTCGGTTTTCAAGTTACGTTTATTGTTTATGTATAGTTCGTGTTTTTTCTTCATTAAATATGTATCGAACTAACCACGCTGCATTTTGGTCCGACTCTCTTTCAACGGAAGAAAACCGTTACAGTCGGCCCGAGAATTGAACCCTGTGGCACCCTTATAGAGACTGCCAGAGGTCCAGACAACAGGCCCTCTGATTTGACACGCTGAACTCTATCTGAGAAGTAGTTGGTGAACCAGGCGAGGCAGTCATTTGAGAAACAAAGGCTGTTGAGTATGCCGATAAGAATACGGTGATTGACAGAGTCGAAATCCTTGGCCAGGTCAATGAAGATGGCTGCACAGTATTGTCTTTTATCAATGGCGGTTATGATATCGTTTTATACCTTGAGCGTGGCTGAGGTGCACCCATGACCAGCTCGGAAACCAGATTGCATAGTGGAGAAGGTAGATTCGAAATGGTCTGTAATCGGTTTATTAACTTGGATTTCGAAGACTTTAGAAAGGCAAGGTAGGATAGATATAAGTCTGTAACAGTTTGGGTCTAGAGTGTCTCCCCCTTTGAAGAGGGGGATGAGAGAGGCAGCTTTCCAAACTTTAGGGATCTCAGACAATACGAAAGAGAGGTTGAACAGGCTAGTAATAGGGGTTGCAACAATTGCGGCAGATAATTCAAGAAAGAGAGGGTCCAGATTGTCTAGCCCGGCTGATTTGTAGGGGTCCAGATTTTGCAGCTCTTTCAGAACATGAGCTATCTAGATTTGGGTGAAGGAAAAATGGGGAGGCTTGTGTGAGATTGAGGGCATCTAGCTTAGATTGTAGGACGGCCGGGGTGTTAAGCATATCCCAGTTTAGGTCACCTAACAGCACAAACTCTGAAGATAAATGGGGGGCAATTAATTCACATATGGTGTCCAGGGCACAGCTGGGGGCTAAGGGGGATCTATAACAAGCGGCAACAGTGAGAGGCTTATTTCTGGAAAGGTGGATTTTTTTAAGTAGAGGTTCGAACTGTTTGGGCACAGACCTAGATAGCATGACAGAACTCTGCAGGCTGTCTCTGCAGTAGATTGCAACTCCATCCCCTTTGGTAGTTCTATCTTGGCTGAAAATGTTGGAGTTGGGTATGGAAATTTCAGAATCTTTGGTGGCCTTTCTAAGCCAGGATTCAGACACGGCTAGGATATCAGGGTTGGCAGAGTGTGCTAAAGCAGTGAATAAAACAAACTTAGGGAGGAGGCTTCTGATGTTAACTTCTTATGGTATAGGGGACACTTGCGTCCACTTGGCCAAAAACCAGGGAAAATTCAAATAAATGTATATAAAAATCTAACTTTCATTACATCACACGTGTAAGATACTCAATTAAAGCTACACTCGTTGTGAATCCAGCCAACATGTCAAATTTTAAAAAGGCTTTTTGGCGAAAGCATAAGAAGCTATTATCTGATGATAGCACAACAGTAAACAAAGAGGGTAGCATATTTCAATCCTGCAGGCGCTACACAAAATGCAGAAATAAAATATAAAACATGCCTTAACTTTGACAAGCTTCTTTTGTTGGCACTCCAATATGTCCCATAAACATCACAAATGGTCATTTTGTTCGATTAATTCTGTCCATATATATCCAAAATATCTATTTATTTTGCCCGTTTGATCCAGAAAAAAACAGCTTCCAAAATGCGCAACGTCACTACAAAATACTTCAAACTACTATTGTAATACAACTTTAGGTCATTTTAAACATTAATAATCAATCAAATTGAAGACGGGTCTATCTATGAGGAAACTAACGCTACTTTTCAAGTCTTGGCCAACTCTCAACAGCGTTACCCTTTTTCAGGATGGCCCTACTTCTTCATTGCACAAATGAATAACCTCAACCAAATTCCAAAGACTGGTGACATCCAGTGGAAGCGGTAGGAACTGAAAACAAGTTCCTAAGAAATATAGTAATGAGAACTCTAGTGAACAGACAGAGACCTAAAAGAAAATATCTGAACGGTTAGTCCTCTGGGTTTTGCCTGCTACATAAGTTTGGTTATACCCACAGACATGATTCAAACAGTTTTAGAAACTTCAGAGTGTTTTCTATCCAAATCTACTAATAATATGCATATCTGATATTCTTGGCATGAGTAGCAGGAATGTGAAATTATTTACTATTTATCCAAAAGTGAAAATGCTGCCCCCTATACCTTAAGAAGTTAACATGCATGAAACCAAGGCTTTTATGATCAAAGAAGTCAACAAATGATAGCGCCTGGGGAATAGGAGTGGAACTGGGATCTACAGGCCCTGGGTTAACCTCTACATCACCAGAGGAACAGAGGAGGAGTAGGATAAGGGTATGGCTAAAGGCTATAAGAACTGGTTGTCTGGTGCGTTGGGGACAGAGAATAAAAGGATTCGATTTCTGGGCGTGGTAGAATAGATTCAAGATATAATGTATAGATATAATGTAAGATATAATGTACAGACAAGGATGTGAGTACAGTGGAGGTAAACCTAGGCGTTGAGTGACGATGAGAGAGGTTTTGTCTCTGGAGGCACCAATTAAGCTAGCTGAGGTCTCCGCGTGTGTGTGGGGTGGGACAAAATAGCTATCTAAGGCATTTAGAGCGGTACTGAGGGCTCTACACTGAAATAAAACAATAAGAACTAACCAAGACAGCAGTAGACAAGGCATATTGACATTAAAGAAAGGCATAAAGCAATCACAGCTGTTGATCAGGAGAGCTAAGACAACAACGGGTAAATGGCGATGAATGGGCAGAGCTGGTCAGTTAGGTACATACAGGACCTGAGTTCGAGGCTGCGGCTGACAGGTAAACAAAATGAGGTACCGTGTTATTGAAACAGTCCATGGGGCATCAGCTGGGTAGCCGAGTAATCATGGGGTCAAAAGAGCAGCAATGACATCTATTGCAGGATAAATCAATGTTACATTTTATGGGTTGGTTATGTAGGCTTCTTCTTACCCATCGCTTTCTACTACATATAATAATACGATTAAATTGGATGTAGCAACTACAGATTGCCCCTTTAAGTCCGTCAAACGTGTGCTAGTTTGAGCATGTGTCCGTTAGGCCCATGGATTTATATTTTTTATCAGCATGAATTAGATTGAGTAATAAAAGCCCTACTTTTATTCCGTAGGCTGGGATCCACACTATGCAGCTGTTGCAAGAACGTATTTTTCACTGGATGTTTACTGGTTTCAAAAACAATGATTGAAAGGCAGCTTAAACTTCTTGAATTCAACCATTATTGGGGTTCAAATCTACATTTGGATTTGTGAACGTCCGTCCACAACAACCACAATCCATAAGGCGCAAATAACTAAATTAGAGAGCAGCAGTCTGATTCACATCAATGCGCTATTTAGGTATCAATAATAAGTGATATTCGAATCGCCGTAGACTAAACCACTGCTGTCCTCCTTACCTCCAAGCGTTTATTCAAGTAGGATAATCTTTGGATGACAACAGCAGTCACACCATTTGAAGACATAGCATGGACTGTAGCCTACAAAAGCCCATTCCTGCTCTTTTCCCATGATCCATCAAATCCGTCATTGAAGTGTCAAAGATTTTTTTTGCAAACATCCTTATTGAATTTAAAAGTCATCCTCGAAGCAATCATCTAGTTTTTCAAAAGTATCTGTAATCTGATTACAATATTTGTGCTTGTAATGTAACGGATCATACAGGTAACAGATTACATGTAATCTGTTACTCCCCAACCCTGGTAGGAGGACAGTGTAGGTATGATGTGAAGAGTGTATACATGTTGTGACACGGGTCATACGCCTGCATGCATAGGAGAAAGGACTGAGGACTGCATTTGCTTAGATAAACTAAAGGTACATAAAGTATGTCTCCCATCTATTTGTATAAAAAATAAATACATGTAAGAAATACTTATATTGCGAGACATTCGACATTCTCAGCTGTATTGGACTCCTGGACCCCATTGTCATGACGTTGGCCTGGGGGTAGGTTTATGACAGTCATAAATACCTCTCCCCCCCTTTTTCCTCTCTCTATATTCTGGTAATCCGACCAATTGAACATAGGCAGTGGTACTTAATAATGAATATGATGTTAGTTCGGTTGTCATCTGAGACATTCTCATCAATGATAAGATGACATAAACTCTACAGTGGAAAGTCTACACATCATAGTTATAGGATTCACATGGAATTGTTGTTCAATTTAAATGTTTGAATATGAAATTATTCGTGATGGGATGATGGGCTATAAAAATGTTCAAACACGCCCTCCTCTCCCTTCCTATATAAACCCTTGACGACAATATAACTTCCTGTTCCGAGGACGTGAGGACGACGGTCCGATGTCAGAATGGTTCAGATAATAACTACAGAACGAAGCCAACATCAGCGTGAGCTTTGGTTGTGAATGGTATGAACTTTGAACTCTTATTCACTACAGAAGTGATACCTCCGAGCCGTTGAGTTATCAACAGCCGCTGGGTTAGGAAGGAACAGACAGAGTATCGAGGGTTAGGAAGGAACAGACAGAGTATCCCGTCTACCACACAACAACGTTACTAGAACGTATTCAATTTCCTTTTCCAAATGGGTGTTAATTTAGAATGCATAAGATACTGTATTTACGATAGCACAGCTTCACCCTTTGTTTCTCAGTCTTCCCGCTCTTTCACTTTCACCCAGCCCCTTTTCTTTTGTGTAACAAGCTGTCATATCTGTTCCGCCGGCCAGGGACATTTTCCTTTATGACGTAATTTGTAATGAAGTTATGATTTAATTATGGGTATGTGTAATTCTGTGTGATTAGTTAGGTATTTAGTAAATAAATAATTACACCCAATTTTGTTTTGCTGATTCAACTTGTTAGCCAGGGTTCGTGCAGATAACTAAGAATTTACAACTTTCAGATGAGACTGAATTAGGATGACGATTAATATTGACTGCTATTGATGTGAGCTCTTTAAGAGTTTATTCGGAAGATAACAGCTCTATAAATATTATTTTGTGGTGCCCGACTCTCTAGTTAATTACATTTACATGATTAGCTCAATCAGGTAATATTAATTACGGAGAAATGATTTTATAGAATAGCATGTCATATCACTTAATCCGGCATAGCCAAAGACACAACACCATTTACAATCAATCTTCAATCTTTAACATGTATTTTGTTTCTCACAGACAGGATATCCTTTGTATCACGTTCATACAAGGATTTTCGTGTTCAATATAAAATCCCTATTTCTCGTGGCCGGGTGAGCACTTGAAATGCAAAACATGTTTGACCTCCGCCCCCCACCTCTCCTACACTCACATGTACACGCACACACACCATGCCCCTGCCCTCGCCCCCCCCCCCCCTGCCCCCCCCCCACCCCCTACCTGTGCTGGGTTTTAACTCCAATGGCTCCTATTAGGGGCTGAGGTAGGGCCGCTGACAGGCCAGTCAATACCAATGAGAGGGCTACTTCATTAATGATCTCTAGCGGGCAGCTGAGAGATGGAGGGACCAGAGAAACAGGATGGCCAGACACCACCTGACGCAGACTTCACTTCCTTGGCCAATCGCTCAAACCTCTGTCAGAACCGAAGTAAGAATATTTACGTTTACGAATTCAAGGGATAAGCATCGGGCCTATGTCATAAGCTATCTGAATTTACACATTTACGGGCTAGTTCACCCATTATACTTTCTAGTTCCTTTTTCAGGCCATTTTTGAAAGGAAATGAAAGTGGGTCCAATCACTCCAATTGTCTTTTTTGTGTGTTTGTTTTGGTAAACAAACCCAAAGTGTGATAGCAGCCTCTTTTTTGCTATTTTGGTGACGAGAGGTCACGCAAAAAAACATTTAGTCAACCTTTTGAAACGATCATGTAACATTTTACACATCTCCGGATTTAGTGTTAGTTTCCCCATTATCTGCTATTGAGGTTACTCTTCCTGTGGTCAAAACATGTACATTTACATTTACATTACAATTGAACTATTCAGCTGATGCTCCCATCCAGAGTGACCCACAGCTAGCGCATTCATCTTTAGAAAGCAAGGTGAGACAACCACATATCACAGCCGTATCCCAACCACGTATCACATGCATAATACAATGCAAAATACAATACAAAATGCATTAAAATGTCTGTGTCTCTTCACAGTCTCTGTCGTGCCATACGGTATTCTTTTATATATATATTTTATATATTTTTATTGATAGTTTGAGTTACCTGGGGTGGCAGAGAGTTCAATTTAGTCATGGGTCTATTTAATATCTTAATTGTTTATTACATTTTTTGTTACCTTTATTTAACTAGGCAAGTCAGTTAATTGAGAATAAATTCTTTAAAAAAAAACATTTTTAAGGCCTTCCTCTGACACCGCCTGCTGTAGAGGTCCTGGATGACAGGAAGCTTGGCCCCAGTGATGTACTGGGCCGTACGTACTACCCTCTGTAGCACCTTGTGGTCGGAGGCCGAGTAGTTGCCATACCAGGCGGTGATGAAACCAGTCAGGATGCTCTCGATGGTGCAGCTGTATAACTTTTTGAGGATCTGAGGACCCATGCCAAATCTTTTCAGTCTCCTGAGGGGGAATAGGCATTGTCGTGCCCTCTTCACGACTGTCTTGGTGTGTTTGGACCACGATAGTTTGTTGGTGATGTGGACACCAAGGAACTTGAAGCTCTCAACCTGCTCCACTACAGCCCCATCGATGAGAATGGGGGCATGCTCGGCCCTCATTTTCCTGTAGTCCACGATCATCTCCTTTGTCTTGATGACATTGAGGGGGAGGTTGTTGTCCTGGCACCACACTGCCAGGTCGTTGACCTCCTCCCTATAGGCTGTAATACCATTGTCGGTGATCAGGCCTACCACTGTTGTGTTGTCGGCAAACTTAATGATGTGTTGGAGTCGTGCTTGGCCGCGCAGTCATGGGTGAACTGGGAGTACAGGAGGGGACTAAGCACGCACCCCTGATGGGGCCCCATGTTGAGGATCAGCGTGGCAGATGTATTGTTGCCTACCCTTACCACCTGGGGGTGGCCCATCAGGAAGTCCAGGATCCAGTTGCAGAGGGAGGTGTTTAGTCCCAGGGTTCTTAAATTAGTGATGAGCTTTGAGGGCACTATGGTGTTGAATGCTGAGCTGTAGTAAATGAACAGCATTCTCAAGTATCCCTATGTGTTTTCCACGCTCTGTGTGTTAATACTGTGTGTTTCTCAGCCTCTGTTCTGGACCTGGGGAACTATGAAGAGACCTCTGGTTGCATGTCTTGTGTGATACCGATGAGTGTTCTAACTGTGTGCCAATTGCTTGAACAGACAGTTAAGTATCTTCAACACAACACCTCGCACGAAGACCAATAGTGATGCAGTCAATCTCTCCTCAACTTTGAGCCAGGAGAGATTTACATGCTTGTCACTGACATTCACCCTCAGTGTGCGATACGCGCTGCTCTGTTTTGGACCAACTGAAATCAGCCTATGTACTTCTTTGTTGCACCTGACCACACAACTGGACAGTCATCCAGCTGAAACAAGACTAGGGCCTGTAGGACCTGTCTGGTTGACTGAGATATCAAGAAAGCAGAGCAACGGCTTATCATGGACAGACCTCTTCCCATTTTAGTAACCATTGAGTATATTTTAAATACAGTGCCTTGCGAAAGTATTCGGCCCCCTTGAACTTTGCGACCTTTTGCCATATTTCAGGCTTCAAACATAAAGATATAAAACAGAATTTTTTTGTGAAGAATCAACAACAAGTGGGACACAATCATGAAGTGGAACGACATTTATTGGATATTTCAAACTTTTTTAACAAATCAAAAACTGAAAAATTGTGCGTGCAAAATTATTCAGCCCCCTTAAGTTAATACTTTGTAGCGCCACCTTTTGCTGCGATTACAGCTGTAAGTTGCTTGGGGTATGTCTCTATCAGTTTTGCACATTGAGAGACCGACATTTTTTCCCATTCCTCCTTGCAAAACAGCTTGAGCTCAGTGAGGTTGGATGGAGAGCATTTGTGAACAGCCGTTTTCAGTTCTTTCCACAGATTCTCGATTGGATTCAGGTCTGGACTTTGACTTGGCCATTCTAACACCTGGATATGTTTATTTTTGAACCATTCCATTGTAGATTTTGCTTTATGTTTTGGATCATTGTCTTGTTGGAAGACAAATCTCCGTCCCAGTCTCAGGTCTTTTGCAGACTCCATCAGGTTTTCTTCCAGAATGGTCCTGTATTTGGCTCCATCCATCTTCCCATCAATTTTAACCATCTTACCTGTCCCTGCTGAAGAAAAGCAGGCCCAAACCATGATGCTGCCACCACCATGTTTGACAGTGGGGATGGTGTGTTCAGGGTGATAAGCTGTGTTGCTTTTACGCCAAACATAACGTTTTGCATTGTTGCCAAAAAGTTCAATTTTGGTTTAATCTGACCAGAGCACCTTCTTCCACATGTTTGGTGTGTCTCCCAGGTGGCTTGAGGCAAACTTTAAACGACACTTTTTATGGATATCTTTAAGAAATGGCTTTCTTCTTGCCACTCTTCCATAAAGGCCAGATTTGTGCAATATACGACTGATTGTTGTCCTATGGACAGTCTCCCACCTCAGCTGTAGATCTCTGCAGTTCATCCAGAGTGATCATGGGCCTCTTGGCTGCATCTCTGATCAGTCTTCTCGTATGAGCTGAAAGTTTAGAGGGACGGCCAGGTCTTGGTAGATTTGCAGTGGTCTGATACTCCTTCCATTTCAATATTATCGCTTGCACAGTGCTCCTTGGGATGTTTAAAGCTTGGGAAATCTTTTTGTATCCAAATCCGGCTTTAAACTTCTTCACAACAGTATATCGGACCTGCCTGGTGTGCTCCTTGTTCTTCATGATGCTCTCTGCGCTTTTAACGGACCTCTGAGACTATCACAGAGCAGGTGCATTTATACGGAGACTTGATTACACACAGGTGGATTGTATTTATCATCATTAGTCATTTAGGTCAACATTGGATCATTCAGAGATCCTCACTGAACTTCTGGAGAGAGTTTGCTGCACTGAAAGTAAAGGGGCTGAATAATTTTGCACGCCCAATCTTTCAGTTTTTGATTTGTTAAAAAAGTTTGAAATATCCAATAAATGTCGTTCCACTTCATGATTGTGTCCCACTTGTTGTTGATTCTTCACAAAAAAATACAGTTTTATATCTTTATGTTTGAAGCCTGAAATGTGGCAAAAGGTCGCAAAGTTCAAGGGGGCCGAATACTTTCGCAAGGCACTGTATATATTTACAAAAAAAATATGGGGGATTGTAAATTATTCAGAAATTACATTGATAGAAGCCACAATCTGCAATATTAAAGCTATATGTTTTCACCATGATAGCTTGTTGACACCCAACAGTTTAGTCTCTTCCACTTGCTCAATAGTCACATTATTCAATAATAGATCCAGATTAGGTTTAGGGTTTAGCCTGTTGCTAGTTTCCCATTCTAAAACTGACTTGGGGGCTATGTTAAAGGTGTCCGTTATTTATTTTACTGTTGAAGCCGACGTGGTTTACTGGTGCATTGTCGGGATAATTGACAGTAATAACAAACACGGGTCTTGGAGGTAGCTGGCGATCCTATCAGATGCAAAATTATAGCATGGTCCAGCTTAAGGCAGTGATGGAGTTTGCAGTATTGATTCTACAGGGATTGAGGCAGGATGGATGGAGACTATCAACCCTGTTCTCTAGTTGTTGTGGTTTCCTCACAATACAACAATGGACGCCTGTGCTTTGAGAGACTGATGAAGACTTTAAGGTCCGGACCGTGTGTCATACGTATTGAGAGGTCACAAAGAGAAATCTTGCAAACATAATCGAGTTGTCTCTTATGAAAGTACAATAGCCTATGACAGTAGTGAGCAGATAAAAAAAGCACAAGATGAAACAGGATGTAATGTATTTTCAGTAGGAACACACACTTCTCTACATTTATAAGCGAGATTTGTAATATAATGCAACAGAGTAATACAGAAATTGCAACAGATTTTGAAGAAGGAAAAAATATACTGTATTGTGGATCATTAGCAGATATCTTGTTAACTTCCCTACTGTGGGGCATCAGTCATCGCAGGTCCATTTCAGGGTGAAATTATGTTTATGCCCAGTAAGACACTGCAGAGGTATCTATGTAACATCATTATTTGAAGAGGACACTTCAAATTAACATAATTTAGACTTGAAATTGAATTACCTTTATGTGCATACATTGTGGATGATAATGTGCGCAGGCATGCACACAGACACACAGACACACACACAGACACACACAGACGCGCACACAGAGATATACAGTATTTTTTCCTTTTCCTTTTCTTGATGAAAATTGATATAATCAGGAGTGGCTGCCAGTGTACAAATATACACACGCATTACAACGACCATAACCTAATAGTGCGTTCTGCTAACACGTGTGTAGTTAAATGCCAGCATACCATATAAGACAGAAAGCGCAGCAGCACATCCAACCTTTGGAGTGTGCCATTCAGTGACGTTCAGAGCTGTTCAGATATGTCTAAAATGGGGTCTCTATCCCTGGGAACAGATGAAGCACCTGCACAAAGAAAGAAAGAAAGGGAGATGTTAACAAGTATTGGTGGCAATTAAACAAAGACTAAAAGACATCTTCAACACATCAGAATATGGACCTGTAGTCCAGAACACAGTAAAAACAAATGAGCAGTTCTCGTTCTTTCTTTTCCCCTTTAGTTCTGTCTGTGTTTTTCTTTCTCTTTTTAGCACGGGACACATTTATTTATTCCTTTCTACCTTTCTTCCTTCCCAAACATTATGAGTTTGATTCACAATATCAAACCCTTCTACTTAGATTTGGGCTAAGCGTAATGCAGCCATTTAAAGTTACAGTATATGGCCTGGTGTAAAGGCCACCTCTTTGTCACTACTTGCCTCTCGCATTCATTACCGTGACAGGAGAGTAGTTTGTCTTCTCCAGGAGAGAAATGCCAGTTCTGAAAAGAGCTTCATTTGATTAATATTTGAAGTGAGAGTCCATGCCATCTTTATTCCAGGGGAGCCATTATAGTCAAAGAGTTGCTCCTCTAATTTGATGGTCGAGGCTTTCTGTTTTCTTTGGGGCGCTTTACCCATGATTACTCTGACCTCACTCCCATCATTTAAGCATGCACAGACATATCCGTACTATAGCACACACAAAACACAGACATTCTGTTTCTAAAGGTAGTTAGAATGCATAAATTCATTTGAAGACAATGACTAAAATAGCTAAATAATGTATTGACACAACAGGACTCAATTATAATGTTTTTATGGGGAGTTTTTAATATATGCATTTTTCTGGCAATCAATCGCATTGAAAACAATACTCACACACTGTGCATAGTCATCGGAAATCTTGAGCTTTCTGTCTGACCAGACCGGCAGAGTGCGGGGCATTGTAGCACCTTGTTCAAGACTGTTCAACACTTAAAGTCGAGTCAGAGAAAGAGAAGGCGATGTAAAGGTTTGCTGAAGGAAGGTCAGAGTCTCTGGCACCACCAGAGTTCTCAGTTTTAGCTTGTGGCTTAACATCAGGGAAACTTTCTCTCCACTGGTGAAGGTTATGGTCCTTTGTTGGTAGTGCAGAGGACGTGTAACCTCTCCTCCAACATAGACCTTTAAATACACCTTTATATATTTTCTTCTCTGCAAATGTGACGTAGGATGCTTTAAAGAGTCCAATGGTTTTCATGACATGGGGAAAGCTCTCCTCACCGGATTTTGTCGTCAGTTTATTCACTTCAGAAACCAGTCTCTCAATCCACACTTCAAATGGCGGTTGTGTTCAATTTCCTCCCCTCTTGAAAGCAAACTGGTGGCCGCTTTTTCAAGTTATATGTCAGCAGAGAGAGGCAGTCTTTCATGTTGAATGCAGCTAAACATCTCGCTATCGCTGTCCTGGAAGCCGGTGAGGAGAGGAGGGAGGGTGTCGTAGTAATAGAGCAGCTGTACAATGACACCTTAGAACTCCACCACCACTGAAACATAACACAACTGAAAAATAACACCACTGAAACATAACACCACTGAAACATAACACAACTGAAAAATAACACAACTGAAAAATAACACAACTGAAAAATAACACAACTGAAACATAACACAACTGAAAAATAACACCACTGAAACATAACACAACTGAAAAATAACACAACTGAAAAATAACACAACTGAAACATAACACAACTGAAATATAACACCACTGAAACATAACACAACTGCATTCCAACATTATGTACACTACCGTTCAAAAGTTTGGGGTCACTTAGAAATGTCCTTGTTTTTAAAGAAAAGCATAATTGCAATTAAAAAAACATATCTCAGACTGGCCAAAAACAATTATAGATTAAGATGGGCAAAAGAACACAGACACTGGACAGAGGAACTCTGCCTATAAGGCCAGCATCCCGGAGTCGCCTCTTCACTGTTGACGTTGAGACTGGTGTTTTGCGGATACTATTTAATGAAACTGCCAATTGAGGACTTGTGAGGCGTCTGTTTCTCAAACTAGACACTAATGTACTTGTCCTCTTGCTCAGTTGTGCACCGGGGCCTCCCACTCCTCTTTCTATTCTGGTTAGAGACTGTTTGCACTGTTCTGTGAAGGAAGTAGGACACAGCGTTGTACGAGATCTTCAGTTTCTTGGCAATTTCACAAATGGAATAGTCTTCATTTCTCAGAACAAGAATAGACTGACGAGTTTCAGAAGAAAGTTATTTGTTTCTGGCCATTTTGAGCCTGTAATCAAACCCACAAATGCTGATGCTCCAGATACTCAACTAGTCTAAAGAAGGACAGTTTTCAGCTGTGCAAAAGGGTTTTCTAAGGATCAGTTAGCCTTTTAAAATGATAAACTTGGATTAGTTAATACAACATGCCATTGGAACACAGAAGTGATGGTTGCCTCTGGGACTCTGGGCCTCTGTACTATTGTAGCTGTTTCCAGCTTCAATAGTCATTTACATTTTTCTTGTCACGTCCTGACCTTAGTTCCTTTTTTATGTCGCTATTTTAGTTTGGTCAGGGTGTGAGTTGGGGTGGGCATTCTATGTTTTTGTTCTATGTTTTGTATTTCTGGTTTTGGCCTGGTATGGTTCCCAAACAAAGGCAGCTGTCAATCGTTGTCACTGATTGAGAACCATACTTAGGCAGCCTGTTCTCCCACTATGGGTTGCGGGTAGTTATTCTCTGTTTAGTGTGTTGTGCACCTGACGGAGCTGTTTCGGTTGTTTCTTTTGTTCCTTATTGTATTTAGTGTTCAGTTAATTAAAATAATGATGAACACTTACCACGCTGCATCTTGGTCCTCACCTTCTTCCACCAACGGTCTTTACATTTCTAAGTGACCCCAAACTTTAGAACGGTAGTGTGTATATATATATATATATATAGTCTACATACTGTACTACAGCAACAATGGCACATAATGGTTTGAGGCTTTTCCTACTGACTTACAGCATGATCCAGTGTAGGCCTACAATGCATGGTAATTGAACGTGACCATTACTGACTACACGGCATCTGTTCTATCTGCTATATTTCTGTTCAGAGACATTTGCACGGTATGTGTTGTGTACAGTTTCAGTGCCACAGCAGGCCTCTGTTACACATCACGACCATGTTGTTTTTCATTTTCGCTCTTATTCAAGCAATTATAGTCTGAGATGTAATACACACAAATGTTCCAGCGTCATACTGCGTAGCGCTGGTCTCTCCCAGCAGACAATGTGATGTAATAATGCTTTTCTCGCCACGGACTCAAGCGGGGACGCTATCAGCACATGACATCAGCCATGGTCATCTCATGGGTGCAGTAGGGACTAACCCTTTCCGTAGTGAACTAAAGAGATCACGTGTTTGTATGGTTTAGTAGATGTTTAAAGAAGAAAACGGATGAAATCTCATGTTGTTTTGAAACGTGTCAAATGAAAGAGAAGACCCTACTTGAAGAAGGCAATATTTAAAGGAAGTTATTATGTTATTCCGACTTTAAATAGAAATGAACCATTAACCATAATTATGTATATCCTCTTTCTCTGGTTTACAGACACACATATCAGGCAAAAGCCCTCCCTGAAACGCAATACAATCATTCAAATGTTTACAATGATGTGGTGAGACCTTGTCATGTCAAATTAAGTGCAATTCAGGAAAATAATGATACAATTTTCACTTGTATGAATCATTAGTGATCAATAACACTGAATTGACAAACAGGAAGAAAATGGTACTGGACTGGAGGATATTAAGTTTCATGTATTTACATCAAAATGAACAAGTGTCTAATTTTCAACTTAGACTTGACAAGGGTACTCTCCATATTTCATAAATGTTTGGCATCACAAGGACATGATCTGAAAAAGATTTGAATTAAAATATTGAAAAATAATTCCACAGTATTTTGCTTCGTATTCCTACTGTACAATGTATCATATTAAACATGTATTACAGTCTGAACATGTTGGAGAGAAAAGAGGAGAATTGATGTCCTTTGAGTTTGTAACATAGTGGATTCTGGCCTTGTGTGCTGCCAAGCAAATAAAATGGTCATACTTCAGGAGGCTAAGAAAATACATTATTTACAAATCTACATATTAAGGAAAGTTTGCTACTTCATGACAAGTCATTATTTTGAGCTGAAATGGCATTGACCCCAAGCCTGTTCTAGTGTGTTGGCTGAGTTTGAACCCAGTAATGTTGGCTGGTGTCCAGACGTATGGCACAACGCTCAGCCCTACAGACAGCACCTCCATAAGAGACCAATAAATCATAGCCCTGACCTTTGATGGCACTGGGGACCTTAGCGCTTCAAATGCTAAAGACGAGAGGAAGATTGAGAGTTTTAAAGCAAGTGATAAAGTGCTGTCTGAACACTCTTCTTCTTCTCTCAATGTCCCCTCACTCACCCCCATTCACCTTCTGTCTCTCTCTCTGTCTTTGTGTCTCTGTCTGTCTATTCTTTTAAGGTGTATCTCCTTCCTTTTCTGTCCCTTTGGGTCAAAATATTCTGGCCACACCTTTGGTGTAACAGGGGGTACTGTTAATTGGGGGGAAACTTTGTTTGGAGAAGACCGCTTTTCTTCCTCTGCTGTGTGGTTTAATGCTGCGTAGAACCTTGATTCTCTATATGCCGTGTTAAAACCAACTCCCCCCCCCTCTCTCCTCCCATCCATCCTCCCCCTGCCCCCTATCTGCCGGTGCGCCGGTGGTGGTGGAAGGCTTCCATATGTGATCCGTCATGTCGGGGCGATGGATACTGTCGGTGGGCCGTGGTCGCCCAGCGTGGGGGCTGGCCGGGCGAGAGGGAAGCGCGCCAGCTCGCCCTGCCACACGGCTGGGGGGCACATTAACCCAGGAGTGGCAGAGGAGCGGAGGGGAGCGGGTCGTGAGGAGGGAATGGGGAGGGCTAGCTGCTGCTCAGGTGTTCTGACATATGTTAGCTGTGTAAGACCAGACCTCCACATCTTACCCCCTATAGCGAAGAGCAACACACCCGTGTCTGCAGAGAGAGGGGAGGAGAGATGAGGAGTGGGGGAAGGAGAAAAGGGAGGAGAGGGGGTGAGATTAAAGATCAAGCTGCACAGCTTTCAGAATGGAAGAAAGCGGGAGTAAAAAGAGAAACAGAAGGAGAGTGGAAAGGGAGAAGAAGAGATTGGGGAATGGTGTTTTTGGCACCAAACCCAGGCAGCATGCTGCTATCTCCCTTCCTACTCCTTACCTGCTGTGATACTTAGACTGATGATTAATAATGAATCATAATGCCCTGGTCCTGATGGTAGAAGGAAGTCGTCCCTAAGGTCAGATTTGCGTTTAACCCCCAAAACAGTTAGGATTTGGGGAGGGTAAAATGATCACAGATCTGTGTCTAAGGGCGACTTAAATCAAATCAAATCAAAGTTTATTGGTCACGTACACAGGTTAGCTGATGTTAAAGCGAGTGCAGCGAAGTGCTTATGTTACTAGCTCCTGTTACAATGCAGTATTTCTGCCTGGAATGGTTCTGATGTTGAACATTTACTATAAGACATTACATAAAAATGCTTTCCTATACTATTCAGTAGCCTTTGTTCTCGTTAAGCACTGTATGGAAAATTACTTATTACATTTCATTCTTAATGCCACAAAAATGTGGCCCATGCAGAGAAGGATGGAAGCAGAAGAGAGGTGACATCACATGGATGATTCGAACTGTGACTGGGGGGGGGGGGGGGGGGGGGGGGGGGGGGGGGGGGGGGGGGGGGGGGGGGGGGGGGGGGGGGGGGGGGGGGGGGGGGGGGGGGGGGGGGGGGGGGGGGGGGGGGGGGGGGGGGGGGGGGGGGTTCAAAGTGACATATCCACCAGCTGTTGACAAGGCACTGACCTTTTCTGTGGCCCAGGGTGACCGGCGGTTTAGCTTTCCAACTTTTCCCATGTAAACTTGACCGCTGACATTTCCATGGCTCAGTGCAGTGGGGTACTCTCAGGGGACAGAGTGCTAAACATAACGCAGACCGGAGCTGAGCTTCTCTGACAGGGAACATTTACATACTGTACCTTATATCTGGAATTTCATGGTTTGTTAGAATGAAGAGTTTTGTGTTTACGCTCGCGGTGACGATGAGGATGATGAGGCTGAGGAAGAGGGGAAGAACTTTGTTACCAATAAATGCACGTTAACTACAGGAAACGGAGGGCTGAGCATGAACCCCATCCACATCGACGGTGCTGAGGTGGAGCGGGTCGAGAGCTTCAAGTTCCTCGGTGTCCACATCACTAAGGA